>NC_082722.1:2741681-2851681 GCF_030144855.1 Hypanus sabinus
GGTGAATGGTCAGTGGGGAATGGTCAGTCGGGACTGGTCTGTGGGGAATGGTCAGTGGGGACTGGTCTATGGGGAATGGTCTGTGGTGAATGGTCAGTGGGGAATGGTCAGTGAGGAATGGTCTGTGGGGAATGCTCAGTGAGGAATGGTCAGTGGTGAATGGTCAGAGGGGAATGGTCAGTCGGGACTGGTCTGTGGGGAATGGTCAGTGGGGACTGGTCTATGGGGAATGGTCTGTGGTGAATGGTCAGTGGGGAATGATCAGTGGGGAATGGTCAGTGGGGAATGGTCAGAGATGAATGGACCATAGGGAATGGTCAGTGTGGAATGGTCTGTGAGGAATGGCCTGTGGGGAATGGTCAGTGAGGAATGGTCAGTGGTGAATGGTCAGTGGGGAATGGTCTGTGGTGAATGGACTGTGGTGAAGATTCAGTGGGGAGTGGTCAGTGGGGAATGGTCTGTGTGGAATGGTCTGTGGTGAATGGATGTGGTGAATGGTCTGTGGTGAAGGTTCAGTGGGGAATGGTCAGTGGGGAATGGTCTATGGTGAATGGTCTGTGGGGAATGGTCAGTGGGGAATGGTCAGTGGGGAATGGTCAGTGGTGAATGGTCAGTGGGGAATGGTCAGTGAGGAATGGTCAGTGGGGAATGGTCAGTGAGGAATGGTCAGTGAGGAATGGTCAGTGAGGAATGGTCTGTGGTGAATGGTCAGTGGGGAATGGTCAGTGGGGAATGGTCTGTGGTGAATGGTCTGTGGAGAAGATTCAGTGGGGAATGGTCAGTGGGGAATGGTCTGTGGTGAAGATTCAGTGGGGAATGGTCTGTGGGGAATGGTCTGTGGGTAATGGTCTGCGGGGAATGGTCTGTGGTGAATGGATGTGGTGAATGGCTGTGGGGAATAGTCTGTGGTGAGTGGTCTGTGGTGAGTGGTCTGTGGGGAATGGTCTGTGGGGAATGGTCAGTGGGGAATGGACAATAGGGAATGGTCTGTGGTGAATGGTCTGTCGTGAATGGTCAGTGGGGAATGGTCATTGGGGAATGGTCTGTGTGGAATGGTCTGTGGGGAATGGGCCGTGGTGAATGGTCTGTGTGGAATTGTCTGTGTGGAATGGTCTGTGCGGAATGGTCAGTGGGGAACGGTCAGTCAGGAATGGTCAGTGGGGAATGGTCTGTGGGGAATTGTCTGTAGTGAATGGCTGTGGGGACTGATCTGTGCGGAATGGTCTGTGGTGAATGGTCTGTGGGGAATTGTCAGTGGGTAATGGACAATAGGGAATGGTCTGTGGTGAATGGTCTGTGGGGAATGGTCAGTGGGGAATGATCAGTGGGGAATGGTCAGTGGGGAATGGTCAGTGGGGAATGGTCTGTGGTGAATGGTCTGTGTTGAAGATTCAGTGGGGAATGGTCTGTGGTGAATGGATGTGGTGAATGGCTCTGGGGAATAGTCTGTGGTGAGTGGTCAGTGGGGAATGGTCAGTGGGGAATGGTCTGTGGTGAATGGTCTGTGGTGAGTGGTCTGTGGGGAATGGTCTGTGGTGAATGGATGTGGTGAATGGCTGTGGGGAATAGTCTGTGGTGAATGGTCTGTGGGGAATGGTCTGTGGGGAATGGTCTGTGGTGAATGGATGTGGTGAATGGCTGTGGGGAATAGTCTGTGGTGAGTGGTCAGTGGGGAATGGTCAGTGGGGAATGGTCTGTGGTGAATGGTCTGTGGTGAGTGGTCTGTGGGGAATGGTCTGTGGGGAATGGTCTGTGGTGAATGGATGTGGTGAATGGCTGAGGGGAATAGTCTGTGGTGAGTGGTCTGTGGGGAATGGTCTGTGGGGAATGGTCAGTGGGGAATGGTCTGTGGGGAATGGTCTGTGGGGAATGGTCTGTGGGGAATGGATGTGGGGAATGGTCTGTGGGGAATGGTCTGTGGGGACTGGTCAGTGGGGAATGGTCTGTGGGGAATGGTCAGTGGGGAATGGATGTGGTGAATGGCTGTGGGGAATAGTCTGTGGTGAGTTGTCAGTGGGGAATGGTCAGTGGGGAATGGTCTGTGGGGAATGGTCAGTGGGGAATGGTCAGTGGGGAATGGATGTGGTGAATGGCTGTGGGGAATAGTCTGTGGTGAGTTGTCAGTGGGGAATGGTCAGTGGGGAATGGTCTGTGGGGAATGGTCTGTGGTGAATGGATGTGGTGAATGGCTGTGGGGAATGGTCTGTGGGGAATGGTCTGTGGTGAATGGATGTGATGAATGGCTGTGGGGAATGGTCTGTGGGGAATGGTCAGTGGGGAATGGATGTGGTGAATGGATGTGGTGAATGGCTGTGGGGAATGGTCTGTGGTGAATGGATGTGGTGAATGGCTGTGGGGAATAGTCTGTGTTGAATGGTCTGTGGGGAATGGTCTGTGGGGAATAGTCTGTGGTGAGTGGTCAGTGGGGAATGGTCAGTGGGAAATGGTCTGTGGTGAATGGTCTGTGGTGAGTGGTCTGTGGGGAATGGTCAGTGTGGAATGGTCTGTGGGGAATGGTCAGTGTGGAATGGTCTGTGGTGAATGGTCTGTGGTGAATGGTCAGTGGGGAATGGTCTGTGGTGAATGGTCTGTGGGGAATGGTCAGTGTGGAATGGTCTGTGGGGAATGGTCTGTGGTGAATGGTCAGTGGGGAATGGTCAGTGTGGAATGGTCTGTGGGGAATGGTCAGTGTGGAATGGTCTGTGGGGAATGGTCTGTGGTGAATGGTCAGTGGGGAATGGTCTGTTTGGAATGGTCTGTGGTGAACGGTCAGTGGGGAATGGTCTGTGGGGAATGGTCTGTGATGAATGGTCTGTGGGGAATGGTCAGTGTGGAATGGTCTGTGGGGAATGGTCAGTGTGGAATGGTCTGTGGGGAATGGTCTGTGGTGAATGGTCTGTGGGGAATGGTCAGTGTGGAATGGTCTGTGGGGAATGGTCAGTGGGGAATGGTCAGTGAGGAATGGTCTGTGGGGAATGGTCTGTGAGGAATGGTCTGTGGGGAATGGTCTGTGGGGAATGGTCAGTGGGGAATGGTCTGTGGGGAATGGTCTGTGGGGAATGGTCTGTGGGGAATGGATGTGAGGAATGGTCTGTGGGGAATGGTCTGTGGGGAATGGTCTGTGAGGAATGGTCTGTGTTGAATGGTCTGTGGGGAATGGTCAGTGGGGAATGGTCTGTGGGGAATGGTCAGTGGGGAATGGTCTGTGGGGAATGGTCTGTGGGGAATGGTCTGTCGTGAATGGTCAGTGGGGAATGGTCATTGGGGAATGGTCTGTGTGGAATGGTTTGTGGGGAATGGGCCGTGGTGAATGGTCTGTGTGGAATTGTCTGTGTGGAATGGTCTGTGGTGAATGGATGTGGTGAATGGTCTGTGGGGAATGGTCTGTGGGGAATGGTCTGTGTGGAATGGATGTGGGGAATGGTCTGTGGGGATTGGTCAGTGGGGAATGGTCAGTGGGGAATGGTCTGTGGGGAATGGTCAGTGGGGAATGGTCTGTGGGGAATGGTCTGTGGGGAATGGTCTGTGGTGAATGGTCTGTGGGGAATGGTCCGTGGGGAATGGTCTGTGGGGTATGGATGTGGGGAATGGTCTGTGGGGATTGGTCAGTGGGAATGGTCAGTGGGGAATGGTCTGTGGGGAATGGTCTGTGGGGAATGGTCTGTGGGGACTGGTCTGTGGGGAATGGTCTGTGGGGAATGGTCTGTGGTGAATGGTCTGTGGGGAATGGTCAGTGTGGAATGGTCTGTGGGGAATGGTCAGTGGGGAATGGTCAGTGAGGAATGGTCTGTGGGGAATGGTCTGTGAGGAATGGTCTGTGGGGAATGGTCTGTGGGGAATGGTCAGTGGGGAATGGTCTGTGGGGAATGGTCTGTGGGGAATGGTCTGTGGGGAATGGATGTGAGGAATGGTCTGTGGGGAATGGTCTGTGGGGAATGGTCTGTGAGGAATGGTCTGTGGGGAATGGTGTGTGGGGAATGGTCAGTGGGGAATGGTCTGTGGGGAATGGTCAGTGGGGAATGGTCTGTCGGGAATGGTCTGTGGGGAATGGTCTGTGGGGAATGGTCTGTGTGGAATGGTCTGTGGTGACTGGATGTGGTGAATGGTCTGTGGGGAATGGTCTGTGGTGAATGGATGTGGTGAATGGTCTGTGGGGAATGGTCTGTGGGGAATGGTCTGTGGTGAATGGTCTGTGGGGAATGGTCTGTGGGGAATGGTCTGTGGGGAATGGATGTGGGGAATGGTCTGTGGGGATTGGTCAGTGGGGAATGGTCAGTGGGGAATGGTCTGTGGGGAATGGTCAGTGGGGAATGGTCTGTGGGGAATGGTCTGTGGGGAATGGTCTGTGGGGAATGGTCTGTGGTGAATGGTCTGTGGGGAATGGTCTGTGGGGAATGGTCTGTGGGGTATGGATGTGGGGAATGGTCTGTGGGGATTGGTCAGTGGGGAATGGTCAGTGGGGAATGGTCTGTGGGGAATGGTCTGTGGGGAATGGTCTGTGGGGACTGGTCTGTGGGGAATGGTCTGTGGGGAATGGTCTGTGGGGAATGGTCAGTGGAGAATGGTCAGTGGGGAATGGTCTGTGGGGAATGGTCAGTGGGGAACGGTCAGTGGGGAATGGTCTGTGGGGAATGGTCTGTGGGGAATGGATGTGGGGAATGGTCTGTGGGGATTGGTCAGTGGGGAATGGTCAGTGGGGAATGGTCTGTGGGGAATGGTCTGTGGGGAATGGTCTGTGGGGAATGGTCAGTGGGGACTGGTCTGTGGGGAATGGTCTGTGGGGAATGGTCTGTGGGGAATGGTCAGTGGGGAATGGTCAGTGAGGAATGGTCTGTGGGGAATGGTCAGTGAGGAATGGTCTGTGGGGAATGGTCTGTGGGGAATGGTCTGTGGGGAATGGTCTGTGGGGAATGGTCAGTGAGGAATGGTCTGTGGGGAATGGATGTGAGGAATGGTCTGTGGTGAGTGGTCTGTGGGGAATGGTCAGTGGGGAATGGTCTGTGGGGAATGGATGTGGTGAATGGTCTGTGGGGAATGGTCTGTGGGGAATGATCTGTGGTGAATGGTCTGTGGGGAATGGTCTGTGGGGAATGGTCTGTGGTGAATGGATGTGGTGAATGGCTGTGGGGAATAGTCTGTGGTGAGTGGTCAGTGGGGAATGGTCAGTGGGGAATGGTCTGTGGTTAATGGTCTGTGGTGAGTGGTCTGTGGGGAATGGACAGTGGGAAATGGTCTGTGGTGAATGGTCTGTGGTGAGTGGTCTGTGGGGAATGGTCAGTGTGGAATGGTCTGTGGGGAATGGTCAGTGTGGAATGGTCTGTGGTGAATGGATGTGTTGAATGGCTGTGGGGAATAGTCTGTGGTGAGTGGTCAGTGGGGAATGGTCAGTGGGAAATGGTCTGTGGTGAATGGATGTGAGGAATGGTCTGTGGGGAATGGTCTGTGAGGAATGGTCTGTGGGGAATGGTCTGTGTGGAATGGTCAGTGGGGAATGGATGTCAGGAATGGTCTGTGGGGAATGGTCAGTGGGGAATGGATGTGGTGAATGGATGTGGTGAATGGCTGTGGGGAATGGTCTGTGGTGAATGGATGTGGTGAATGTCTGTGGGGAATAGTCTGTGTTGAATGGTCTGTGGGGAATGGTCAGTGTGGAATGGTCTGTGGTGAATGGATGTGGTGAATAGCTGTGGGGAATAGTCTGTGGTGAGTGTTCAGTGGGGAATGGTCAGTGGGAAATGATCTGTGGTGAATGGTCTGTGGTGAGTGGTCTGTGGGGAATGGTCAGTGTGGAATGGTCTGTGGGGAATGGTCAGTGTGGAATGGTCTGTGGTGAATGGTCTGTGGGGAATGGTCAGTGGGGAATGGTCTGTGGTGAATGGTCTGTGGGGAATGGTCAGTGTGGAATGGTCTGTGGGGAATGGTCTGTGGTGAATGGTCAGTGGGGAATGGTCAGTGTGGAATGGTCTGTGGGGAATGGTCAGTGTGGAATGGTCTGTGGGGAATGGTCTGTGGTGAATGGTCAGTGGGGAATGGTCTTTTTGGAATGGTCTGTGGTGAACGGTCAGTGGGGAATGGTCTGTGGGGAATGGTCTGTGGTGAATGGTCTGTGGGGAATGGTCAGTGTGGAATGGTCTGTGGGGAATGGTCAGTTGGGAATGGTCAGTGAGGAATGGTCTGTGGTGAATGGATGTGAGGAATGGTCTGTGGGGAATGGTCTGTGGGGAATGGTCTGTGAGGAATGGTCTGTGGGGAATAGTCTGTGGGGAATGGTCAGTGGGGAATGGTCTGTGGGGAATGGTCTGTGGGGAATGGATGTGAGGAATGGTCTGTGGTGAGTGGTCTGTGGGGAATGGTCAGTGGGGAATGGTCTGTGGGGAATGGATGTGGTGAATGGTCTGTGGGGAATGGTCTGTGGGGAATGATCTGTGGTGAATGGTCTGTGGGGAATGGTCTGTGGGGAATGGTCTGTGGTGAATGGATGTGGTGAATGGCTGTGGGGAATAGTCTGTGGTGAGTGGTCAGTGGGGAATGGTCAGTGGGGAATGGTCTGTGGTTAATGGTCTGTGGTGAGTGGTCTGTGGGGAATGGACAGTGGGAAATGGTCTGTGGTGAATGGTCTGTGGTGAGTGGTCTGTGGGGAATGGTCAGTGTGGAATGGTCTGTGGGGAATGGTCAGTGTGGAATGGTCTGTGGTGAATGGATGTGTTGAATGGCTGTGGGGAATAGTCTGTGGTGAGTGGTCAGTGGGGAATGGTCAGTGGGAAATGGTCTGTGGTGAATGGTCTGTGGTGAGTGGTCTGTGGGGAATGGTCAGTGTGGAATGGTCTGTGGGGAATGGTCAGTGTGGAATGGTCTGTGGTGAATGGTCTGTGGGGAATGGTCTGTGGTGAATGGATGTGAGGAATGGTCTGTGGGGAATGGTCTGTGAGGAATGGTCTGTGGGGAATGGTCTGTGTGGAATGGTCAGTGGGGAATGGATGTCAGGAATGGTCTGTGGGGAATGGTCAGTGGGGAATGGATGTGGTGAATGGATGTGGTGAATGGCTGTGGGGAATGGTCTGTGGTGAATGGATGTGGTGAATGTCTGTGGGGAATAGTCTGTGTTGAATGGTCTGTGGGGAATGGTCAGTGTGGAATGGTCTGTGGTGAATGGATGTGGTGAATAGCTGTGGGGAATAGTCTGTGGTGAGTGTTCTGTGGGGAATGGTCAGTGTGGAATGGTCTGTGGTGAATGGTCTGTGGGGAATGGTCAGTGGGGAATGGTCTGTGGTGAATGGTCTGTGGGGAATGGTCAGTGTGGAATGGTCTGTGGGGAATGGTCTGTGGTGAATGGTCTGTGGGGAATGGTCAGTGTGGAATGGTCTGTGGTGAATGGTCTGTGGGGAATGGTCAGTGTGGAATGGTCTGTGGGGAATGGTCTGTGGTGAATGGTCAGTGGGGAATGGTCAGTGTGGAATGGTCTGTGGGGAATGGTCAGTGTGGAATGGTCTGTGGGGAATGGTCTGTGGTGAATGGTCAGTGGGGAATGGTCTGTTTGGAATGGTCTGTGGTGAACGGTCAGTGGGGAATGGTCTGTGGGGAATGGTCTGTGGTGAATGGTCTGTGGGGAATGGTCAGTGTGGAATGGTCTGTGGGGAATGGTCAGTTGGGAATGGTCAGTGAGGAATGGTCTGTGGTGAATGGATGTGAGGAATGGTCTGTGGGGAATGGTCTGTGGGGAATGGTCTGTGAGGAATGGTCTGTGGGGAATAGTCTGTGGGGAATGGTCAGTGGGGAATGGTCTGTGGGGAATGGTCTGTGGGGAATGGTCTGTGGGGAATGGATGTGAGGAATGGTCTGTGGGGAATGGTCTGTGGGGAATGGTCTGTGAGGAATGGTCTGTGGGGAATGGTCTGTGGGGAATGGTCAGTGGGGAATGGTCTGTGGGGAATGGTCAGTGGGGAATGGTCTGTGGGGAATGGTCTGTGGGGAATGGTCAGTGGGAATGGTCAGTGGGGAATGGTCTGTGGGGAATGGTCTGTGGGGAATGGTCTGTGGGGACTGGTCTGTGGGGAATGGTCTGTGGGGAATGGTCTGTGGTGAATGGTCTGTGGGGAATGGTCAGTGTGGAATGGTCTGTGGGGAATGGTCAGTGGGGAATGGTCAGTGAGGAATGGTCTGTGGGGAATGGTCTGTGAGGAATGGTCTGTGGGGAATGGTCTGTGGGGAATGGTCAGTGGGGAATGGTCTGTGGGGAATGGTCTGTGGGGAATGGTCTGTGGGGAATGGATGTGAGGAATGGTCTGTGGGGAATGGTCTGTGGGGAATGGTCTGTGAGGAATGGTCTGTGGGGAATGGTGTGTGGGGAATGGTCAGTGGGGAATGGTCTGTGGGGAATGGTCAGTGGGGAATGGTCTGTCGGGAATGGTCTGTGGGGAATGGTCTGTGGGGAATGGTCTGTGTGGAATGGTCTGTGGTGACTGGATGTGGTGAATGGTCTGTGGGGAATGGTCTGTGGTGAATGGATGTGGTGAATGGTCTGTGGGGAATGGTCTGTGGGGAATGGTCTGTGGTGAATGGTCTGTGGGGAATGGTCTGTGGGGAATGGTCTGTGGGGAATGGATGTGGGGAATGGTCTGTGGGGATTGGTCAGTGGGGAATGGTCAGTGGGGAATAGTCTGTGGGGAATGGTCAGTGGGGAATGGTCTGTGGGGAATGGTCTGTGGGGAATGGTCTGTGGGGAATGGTCTGTGGTGAATGGTCTGTGGGGAATGGTCTGTGGGGAATGGTCTGTGGGGTATGGATGTGGGGAATGGTCTGTGGGGATTGGTCAGTGGGGAATGGTCAGTGGGGAATGGTCTGTGGGGAATGGTCTGTGGGGAATGGTCTGTGGGGACTGGTCTGTGGGGAATGGTCTGTGGGGAATGGTCTGTGGGGAATGGTCAGTGGAGAATGGTCAGTGGGGAATGGTCTGTGGGGAATGGTCAGTGGGGAACGGTCAGTGGGGAATGGTCTGTGGGGAATGGTCTGTGGGGAATGGATGTGGGGAATGGTCTGTGGGGATTGGTCAGTGGGGAATGGTCAGTGGGGAATGGTCTGTGGGGAATGGTCTGTGGGGAATGGTCTGTGGGGAATGGTCAGTGGGGACTGGTCTGTGGGGAATGGTCTGTGGGGAATGGTCTGTGGGGAATGGTCAGTGGGGAATGGACAGTGAGGAATGGTCTGTGGGGAATGGTCAGTGAGGAATGGTCTGTGGGGAATGGTCTGTGGGGAATGGTCTGTGGGGAATGGTCTGTGGGGAATGGTCTGTGGGGAATGGTCAGTGAGGAATGGTCTGTGGGGAATGGATGTGAGGAATGGTCTGTGGTGAGTGGTCTGTGGGGAATGGTCAGTGGGGAATGGTCTGTGGGGAATGGATGTGGTGAATGGTCTGTGGGGAATGGTCTGTGGGGAATGATCTGTGGTGAATGGTCTGTGGGGAATGGTCTGTGGGGAATGGTCTGTGGTGAATGGATGTGGTGAATGGCTGTGGGGAATAGTCTGTGGTGAGTGGTCAGTGGGGAATGGTCAGTGGGGAATGGTCTGTGGTTAATGGTCTGTGGTGAGTGGTCTGTGGGGAATGGACAGTGGGAAATGGTCTGTGGTGAATGGTCTGTGGTGAGTGGTCTGTGGGGAATGGTCAGTGTGGAATGGTCTGTGGGGAATGGTCAGTGTGGAATGGTCTGTGGTGAATGGATGTGTTGAATGGCTGTGGGGAATAGTCTGTGGTGAGTGGTCAGTGGGGAATGGTCAGTGGGAAATGGTCTGTGGTGAATGGTCTGTGGTGAGTGGTCTGTGGGGAATGGTCAGTGTGGAATGGTCTGTGGGGAATGGTCAGTGTGGAATGGTCTGTGGTGAATGGTCTGTGGGGAATGGTCAGTGGGGAATGGTCAGTGAGGAATGGTCTGTGGGGAATGGTCAGTGAGGAATGGTCTGTGGGGAATGGTCTGTGGGGAATGGTCTGTGGGGAATGGTCTGTGGGGAATGGTCTGTGGGGAATGGTCAGTGAGGAATGGTCTGTGGGGAATGGATGTGAGGAATGGTCTGTGGTGAGTGGTCTGTGGGGAATGGTCAGTGGGGAATGGTCTGTGGGGAATGGATGTGGTGAATGGTCTGTGGGGAATGGTCTGTGGGGAATGATCTGTGGTGAATGGTCTGTGGGGAATGGTCTGTGGGGAATGGTCTGTGGTGAATGGATGTGGTGAATGGCTGTGGGGAATAGTCTGTGGTGAGTGGTCAGTGGGGAATGGTCAGTGGGGAATGGTCTGTGGTTAATGGTCTGTGGTGAGTGGTCTGTTGGGAATGGACAGTGGGAAATGGTCTGTGGTGAATGGTCTGTGGTGAGTGGTCTGTGGGGAATGGTCAGTGTGGAATGGTCTGTGGGGAATGGTCAGTGTGGAATGGTCTGTGGTGAATGGATGTGTTGAATGGCTGTGGGGAATAGTCTGTGGTGAGTGGTCAGTGGGGAATGGTCAGTGGGAAATGGTCTGTGGTGAATGGTCTGTGGTGAGTGGTCTGTGGGGAATGGTCAGTGTGGAATGGTCTGTGGGGAATGGTCAGTGTGGAATGGTCTGTGGTGAATGGTCTGTGGGGAATGGTCTGTGGTGAATGGATGTGAGGAATGGTCTGTGGGGAATGGTCTGTGAGGAATGGTCTGTGGGGAATGGTCTGTGTGGAATGGTCAGTGGGGAATGGATGTCAGGAATGGTCTGTGGGGAATGGTCAGTGGGGAATGGATGTGGTGAATGGATGTGGTGAATGGCTGTGGGGAATGGTCTGTGGTGAATGGATGTGGTGAATGTCTGTGGGGAATAGTCTGTGTTGAATGGTCTGTGGGGAATGGTCAGTGTGGAATGGTCTGTGGTGAATGGATGTGGTGAATAGCTGTGGGGAATAGTCTGTGGTGAGTGTTCAGTGGGGAATGGTCAGTGGGAAATGGTCTGTGGTGAATGGTCTGTGGTGAGTGGTCTGTGGGGAATGGTCAGTGTGGAATGGTCTGTGGGGAATGGTCAGTGTGGAATGGTCTGTGGTGAATGGTCTGTGGGGAATGGTCAGTGGGGAATGGTCTGTGGTGAATGGTCTGTGGGGAATGGTCAGTGTGGAATGGTCTGTGGGGAATGGTCTGTGGTGAATGGTCAGTGGGGAATGGTCAGTGTGGAATGGTCTGTGGGGAATGGTCAGTGTGGAATTGTCTGTGGGGAATGGTCTGTGGTGAATGGTCAGTGGGGAATGGTCTGTTTGGAATGGTCTGTGGTGAACGGTCAGTGGGGAATGGTCTGTGGGGAATGGTCTGTGGTGAATGGTCTGTGGGGAATGGTCAGTGTGGAATGGTCTGTGGGGAATGGTCAGTTGGGAATGGTCAGTGAGGAATGGTCTGTGGTGAATGGATGTGAGGAATGGTCTGTGGGGAATGGTCTGTGGGGAATGGTCTGTGAGGAATGGTCTGTGGGGAATAGTCTGTGGGGAATGGTCAGTGGGGAATGGTCTGTGGGGAATGGTCTGTGGGGAATGGTCTGTGGGGAATGGATGTGAGGAATGGTCTGTGGGGAATGGTCTGTGGGGAATGGTCTGTGAGGAATGGTCTGTGGGGAATGGTCTGTGGGGAATGGTCAGTGGGGAATGGTCTGTGGGGAATGGTCAGTGGGGAATGGTCTGTGGGGAATGGTCTGTGGGGAATGGTCTGTGGGGAATGGTCAGTGGGGAATGGTCTGTGGTGAATGGTCTGTGGGGAATGGTCTGTGGGGAATGGTCTGTGTGGAATGGTCTGTGGTGACTGGATGTGGTGAATGGTCTGTGGGGAATGGTCTGTGGTGAATGGATGTGGTGAATGGTCTGTGGGGAATGGTCTGTGGGGAATGGTCTGTGGTGAATGGTCTGTGGGGAATGGTCTGTGGGGAATGGTCTGTGGGGAATGGATGTGGGGAATGGTCTGTGGGGATTGGTCAGTGGGGAATGGTCAGTGGGGAATGGTCTGTGGGGAATGGTCAGTGGGGAATGGTCTGTGGGGAATGGTCTGTGGGGAATGGTCTGTGGGGAATGGTCTGTGGTGAATGGTCTGTGGGGAATGGTCTGTGGGGAATGGTCTGTGGGGTATGGATGTGGGGAATGGTCTGTGGGGATTGGTCAGTGGGGAATGGTCAGTGGGGAATGGTCTGTGGGGAATGGTCTGTGGGGAATTGTCTGTGGGGACTGGTCTGTGGGGAATGGTCTGTGGGGAATGGTCTGTGGGGAATGGTCAGTGGAGAATGGTCAGTGGGGAATGGTCTGTGGGGAATGGTCAGTGGGGAACGGTCAGTGGGGAATGGTCTGTGGGGAATGGTCTGTGGGGAATGGATGTGGGGAATGGTCTGTGGGGATTGGTCAGTGGGGAATGGTCAGTGGGGAATGGTCTGTGGGGAATGGTCTGTGGGGAATGGTCTGTGGGGAATGGTCAGTGGGGACTGGTCTGTGGGGAATGGTCTGTGGGGAATGGTCTGTGGGGAATGGTCAGTGGGGAATGGTCAGTGAGGAATGGTCTGTGGGGAATGGTCAGTGAGGAATGGTCTGTGGGGAATGGTCTGTGGGGAATGGTCTGTGGGGAATGGTCTGTGGGGAATGGTCTGTGGGGAATGGTCAGTGAGGAATGGTCTGTGGGGAATGGATGTGAGGAATGGTCTGTGGTGAGTGGTCTGTGGGGAATGGTCAGTGGGGAATGGTCTGTGGGGAATGGATGTGGTGAATGGTCTGTGGGGAATGGTCTGTGGGGAATGGTCTGTGGTGAATGGTCTGTGGGGAATGGTCTGTGGGGAATGGTCTGTGGTGAATGGATGTGGTGAATGGCTGTGGGGAATAGTCTGTGGTGAGTGGTCAGTGGGGAATGGTCAGTGGGGAATGGTCTGTGGTTAATGGTCTGTGGTGAGTGGTCTGTGGGGAATGGTCAGTGGGAAATGGTCTGTGGTGAATGGTCTGTGGTGAGTGGTCTGTGGGGAATGGTCAGTGTGGAATGGTCTGTGGGGAATGGTCAGTGTGGAATGGTCTGTGGTGAATGGATGTGTTGAATGGCTGTGGGGAATAGTCTGTGGTGAGTGGTCAGTGGGGAATGGTCAGTGGGAAATGGTCTGTGGTGAATGGTCTGTGGTGAGTGGTCTGTGGGGAATGGTCAGTGTGGAATGGTCTGTGGGGAATGGTCAGTGTGGAATGGTCTGTGGTGAATGGTCTGTGGGGAATGGTCTGTGGTGAATGGATGTGAGGAATGGTCTGTGGGGAATGGTCTGTGAGGAATGGTCTGTGGGGAATGGTCTGTGTGGAATGGTCAGTGGGGAATGGATGTGAGGAATGGTCTGTGGGGAATGGTCAGTGGGGAATGGATGTGGTGAATGGATGTGGTGAATGGCTGTGGGGAATGGTCTGTGGTGAATGGATGTGGTGAATGTCTGTGGGGAATAGTCTGTGTTGAATGGTCTGTGGGGAATGGTCAGTGTGGAATGGTCTGTGGTGAATGGATGTGGTGAATAGCTGTGGGGAATAGTCTGTGGTGAGTGTTCAGTGGGGAATGGTCAGTGGGAAATGGTCTGTGGTGAATGGTCTGTGGTGAGTGGTCTGTGGGGAATGGTCAGTGTGGAATGGTCTGTGGGGAATGGTCAGTGTGGAATGGTCTGTGGTGAATGGTCTGTGGGGAATGGTCAGTGGGGAATGGTCTGTGGTGAATGGTCTGTGGGGAATGGTCAGTGTGGAATGGTCTGTGGGGAATGGTCTGTGGTGAATGGTCAGTGGGGAATGGTCAGTGTGGAATGGTCTGTGGGGAATGGTCAGTGTGGAATGGTCTGTGGGGAATGGTCTGTGGTGAATGGTCAGTGGGGAATGGTCTGTTTGGAATGGTCTGTGGTGAACGGTCAGTGGGGAATGGTCTGTGGGGAATGGTCTGTGGTGAATGGTCTGTGGGGAATGGTCAGTGTGGAATGGTCTGTGGGGAATGGTCAGTTGGGAATGGTCAGTGAGGAATGGTCTGTGGTGAATGGATGTGAGGAATGGTCTGTGGGGAATGGTCTGTGGGGAATGGTCTGTGAGGAATGGTTTGTGGGGAATGGTCTGTGGGGAATGGTCTGTGGGGAATGGTCTGTGGGGAATGGATGTGAGGAATGGTCTGTGGGGAATGGTCTGTGGGGAATGGTCTGTGAGGAATGGTCTGTGGGGAATGGTCTGTGGGGAATGGTCAGTGGGGAATGGTCTGTGGGGAATGGTCAGTGGGGAATGGTCTGTGGGGAATGGTCTGTGGGGAATGGTCTGTGGGGAATGGTCTGTGGGGAATGGTCTGTGGTGAATGGATGTGGTGAATGGTCTGTGGGGAATGGTCTGTGGTGAATGGATGTGGTGAATGGTCTGTGGTGAATGGTCTGTGGGGAATGGTCTGTGGGGAATGGTCTGTGGTGAATGGTCTGTGGGGAATGGTCTGTGGGGAATGGTCTGTGGGGAATGGATGTGGGGAATGGTCTGTGGGGATTGGTCAGTGGGGAATGGTCAGTGGGGAATGGTCTGTGGGGAATGGTCTGTGGGGAATGGTCAGTGGGGAATGGTCTGTGGGGAATGGTCTGTGGGGAATGGTCTGTGGGGAATGGTCTGTGGGGAATGGTCTGTGGGTAATGGTCTGTGGGGAATGGTCTGTGGGGTATGGATGTGGGGAATGGTCTGTGGGGATTGGTCAGTGGGGAATGGTCAGTGGGGAATGGTCTGTGGGGAATGGTCTGTGGGGAATGGTCTGTGGGGACTGGTCTGTGGGGAATGGTCTGTGGGGAATGGTCTGTGGGGAATGGTCAGTGGGGAATGGTCAGTGGGGAATGGTCTGTGGGGAATGGTCTGTGGGGAATGGTCAGTGGGGAACGGTCAGTGGGGAATGGTCTGTGGGGAATGGTCTGTGGGGAATGGATGTGGGGAATGGTCTGTGGGGATTGGTCGGTGGGGAATGGTCAGTGGGGAATGGTCTGTGGGGAATGGTCTGTGGGGAATGGTCTGTGGGAAAAGGTCAGTGGGGAATGGTCTGTGGGGAATGGTCTGTGGGGAATGGTCAGTGGGGAATGGTCAGTGAGGAATGGTCTGTGGGGAATGGTCAGTGAGGAATGGTCTGTGGGGAATGGTCTGTGGGGAATGGTCTGTGTGGAATGGTCAGTGGTGAAGATTCAGTGAGGAATGGTCTGTGGGGAATGGTCAGTGGGGAATGGATGTGGTTAATTGTCAGTGGGGAATGGTCTGTGGGGAATGGTCAGTGGGGACTGGTCTGTGGGGAATGGTCTGTGGGGAATGGTCAGTGGGGAATGGTCTGTGGTGAATGGTCTGTGGGGAATGGTCTGTGGGGAATGGTCTGTGGGGAATGGTCAGTGGGGAATGGTCTGTGGGGAATGGTCTGTGGGGAATGGTCTGTGGGGAATGGTAAGTGGGGAATGGTCTGTGGTGAATGGTCTGTGGGGAATGGTCTGTGGGGAATGGTCAGTGGGGAATGGTCTGTGGTGAATGGTCTGTGGGGAATGGTCAGTGGGGAATGGATGTGGTTAATTGTCAGTGGGGAATGGTCTGTGGGGAATGGTCAGTGGGGAATGGTCTGTGGGGAATGGTCAGTGGGGAATGGTCTGTGGGGAATGGTCTGTGGGGAATGGTCTGTGGGGAATGGTCAGTGGGGAATGGTCTGTGGGGAATGGTCTGTGGGGAATGGTCTGTGGGGAATGGTCAGTGGGGAATGGTCAGTGGGGAATGGTCTGTGGGGAATGGTCTGTGGGGAATGGTCAGTGGGGAATGGTCAGTGGGGAATGGTCTGTGGGGAATGGTCTGTGGGGAATGGTCAGTGGGGAATGGTCAGTGGGGAATGGTCTGTGGGGAATGGTCTGTGGTGAATGGATGTGGTGAATGGTCAGTGGGGAATGGTCTGTGGGGAATGGTCAGTGGGGAATGGTCAGTGGGGAATGGTCAGTGGGGAATGGTCAGTGGGGAATGGTCTGTGGTGAATGGATGTGGTGAATGGTCAGTGAGGAATGGTCAGTGGGGAATGGTCAGTGGGGAATGGTCAGTGGGGAATGGTCTGTGGGGAATGGTCAGTGAGGAATGGTCAGTGAGGAATGGTCTGTGGGGAATGGTCAGTGAGGAATGGTCAGTGAGGAATGGTCAGTGAGGAATGGTCTGTGGGGAATGGTCAGTGAGGAATGGTCAGTGAGGAATGGTCAGTGGGGAATGGTCAGTGGGGAATGGTCTGTGGGGAATGGTCTGTGGGGAATGGTCTGTGGGGAATGGTCAGTGGGGAATGGTCTGTGGGGAATGGTCAGTGGGGAATGGTCAGTGGGGAATGGTCAGTGGGGAATGGTCTGTGGGGAATGGTCAGTGGGGAATGGTCAGTGGGGAATGGTCAGTGGGGAATGGTCAGTGGTGAATGGTCTGTGGGGAATGGTCAGTGGGGAATGGTCAGTGGGGAATGGTCTGTGGGGAATGGTCTGTGGGGAATGGTCAGTGAGGAATGGTCAGTGGGGAATGGTCAGTGAGGAATGGTCTGTGGGGAATGGTCAGTGGGGAATGGTCAGTGGGGAATGGTCTGTGGGGAATGGTCTGTGGGGAATGGTCAGTGAGGAATGGTCAGTGGGGAATGGTCAGTGAGGAATGGTCTGTGGGGAATGGTCAGTGGGGAATGGTCAGTTGGGAATGGTCAGTGGGGAATGGTCAGTGGGGAATGGTCAGTGGGGAATGGTCAGTGGTGAATGGTCAGTGGGGAATGGTCAGTGGGGAATGGTCTGTGGGGAATGGTCAGTGGGGAATGGTCAGTGGGGAATGGTCAGTGGGGAATGGTCTGTGGGGAATGGTCTGTGGGGAATGGTCTGTGGGGAATGGTCAGTGAGGAATGGTCAGTGGGGAATGGTCAGTGAGGAATGGTCTGTGGGGAATGGTCAGTGGGGAATGGTCAGTGGGGAATGGTCAGTGGGGAATGGTCAGTGGTGAATGGTCAGTGGGGAATGGTCAGTGGGGAATGGTCTGTGGGGAATGGTCAGTGGGGAATGGTCAGTGGGGAATGGTCAGTGGGGAATGGTCATTGGGGAATGGTCAGTGGGGAATGGTCAGTGGGGAATGGTCAGTGGGGAATGGTCTGTGGGGAATGGTCTGTGGGGAATGGTCAGTGGGGAATGGTCAGTGGGGAATGGTCAGTGGGGAATGGTCAGTGGTGAGTGGTCTGTGGGGAATGGTCATTGGGGACTGGTCTATGGGGAATGGTCTGTGGTGAATGGTCAGTGGGGAATGATCAGAGATGAATGGACAATAGGGAATGGTCTGTGGGGAATGGTCTGTGGGGAATGGTCAGTGGGGAATGGTCAGTGGGGAATGGTCAGTGGGGAATGGTCAGTGGGGAATGGTCTGTGGGGAATGGTCTGTGGGGAATGGTCAGTGGGGAATGGTCTGTGGGGAATGGTCTGTGGGGAATGGTCAGTGGGGAATGGTCAGTGGGGAATGGTCAGTGGGGAATGGTCTGTGGGGAATGGTCTGTGGGGATTGGTCAGTGGGGAATGGTCAGTGGGGAATGGTCAGTGGGGAATGGTCAGTGGGGAATGGTCATTGGGGAATGGTCAGTGGGGAATGGTCTGTGGTGAGTGGTCTGTGGGGAATAGTCTGTGGTGAGTGGTCTGTGGGGAATGGTCAGTGGGGAATGGTCAGTGGGGAATGGTCTGTGGGGAATGGTCAGTGGGGAATGGTCAGTGGGGAATGGTCTGTGGGGAATGGTCTGTGGGGATTGGTCTGTGGGGAATGGTCTGTGGGGAATGGTCTGTGGGGAATGGTCTGTGGGGAATGGTCAGTGGTGAATGGTGATAATAAGCATTTTCTCTGTTGCACTTTCCTTTTTTTGTTGATATCCCACCCAACCAGGAAAAGCTAATCTGCTCTCTTTACACTGGCCTGTAAATTCTCCATTGATACTGAGGTATTCTTGTCTAGTACCCTCGCCCAGCCATAGGCCTTGTGCAGAGTGTGATGGCCCTGTGTGGGTGGACTCACTGGAAGCAGTCTCTCTGGGCTGACACATCCTTCAGATATTGCTTGAGAGAGCTGCCGAACTCTGCCAGGTGCTTGTGCCCAACGGTCATGTGCTGGCGTACCAGGAAGAGATGCTGCAGAGAGAGAGGGGAAAATATAGAAGCAACATCAACAGACTGAGCAGATGGTTAAAGTGCTGAAAGTCAGGCCATCGGTTATTACATCGCACCACCGACACTGTTACCTCCCTTTGTACATCTATAGTAGGCACTCAGTGAGATTCCTTGGACAACAACTTCCAAACGCACCACCTCTTATATCCATTGATTGATTTCTCTATTAATTAATTTATTCATTCATTTATCTATCTTTTTATTTGTTTATTGAATTGTTTATTTGTTTGCTTGTTTATTTATTTGCGCAGTCAAAATAGGCCCTTCAGCCCTTTGATCTTTACTGTCCTATAGCCCCTGACAAACTTGTTTTAAAGCTAATCTAATCATGAGACTATTTACAATGACCAATTAACCTACCTAGTACAGCTTTGGTCTGTGGGAGGAAACCAGAGGACATGGAGAAATCGACAGTGAGGATGTAGAGAGGTGACAGGCTGATCCCCCGAGCTGTAGTAGTTGAGTTAATCGCCATGCTGCTGTGACACCTCCAGCAGCTGGAAGGACAGGGGCAGCAAAGCCATGGGGAACAGCCCCAGCTGGAAGTTGCCTCCAAGTCACACACCATCCTGACTTGGTTTTGGAGTGCTGTTCTGTCACCATCTGAGTCAAAATCATGGAAAGTACTTTGACAATATTGCCACACCAATAGGACCCTCTCCAATACAATGACCCATGCATCATTTAACGTGTTGATTCTTTCCATTCTGTTCATCTTCACTGTGCATTGCTTCAAGAATGTTTGTAGTCACTGGTTCCTGCCTCTTTGGCCATTATCTGTTCTCATATCTATCTCCTCCCAGAGCAGGAGATCGACCATCAGTTTCAACTTGGTCATGGATAAAGATAGATCTGGTCCTCGGGTTGAGGTTCTAAACTGGAAAAGGCCAATGAGAAAGGATCTAAAAAGCATCAATTGGGACTGGTTCTGTCAGGCAAAGTGAATAAAAATAAGGTACTTTGGTTCTCTAGGGATATTGGAACTCTGATAAAGAAGAAGAGAGAGATGTATGACATGTATAGAAAACAGGGAGCAAATAAGGTGCTTGAGGAGTATAAAAACTGCAAAAAAATACTTAAGAAAGAAATCAGGAGGGCTAAAAGAAGACATGAGGTAGCTTTGGCAGTCAAGGTGAAGGATAATCCTGAGGGCTTCTCCAGGTATATTAAGAGCAAAAGGATAGTAAGGGATAAAATTGGTCCTCTTGAAGATCAGAGTGGTCGGCTATGTATGGAACTAAAAGAAATGGGGGAGATCTTAAATGGGTTTTTTTGCCTCTGTATTTACTAAGGAAACTGGAATGGAGTCAATGGAAATAAGGCAAACAAGTAGGGAGGTCATGGAACCTATACAGATTGAAGAGGAGGAGGTGCTTGCTGTCTTGAGGCAAATCAGAGTAGATAAATCCCCAGGACCTGACAGGGTATTCCCTCAGACCTTGAAGGAGACTAGTGTTGAAATTGCAGGGGCCCTGGCAGATATATTTAAAGTGTCGGTATCTACGAGTGAGGTGCCGGAGGATTGGAGGATAGCTCATGTTGTTCCGTTGTTTAAAAAAGGCTCAAAGAGTAATCCGGGAAATTATAGGCCAGTAAGTTTGACGTCAGTAGTAGGTAAATTATTGGAAGGAGTACTAAGAGATAGGATCTACAAGTACTTAAATAGATAGTGACTTATTAGGGAGAGTCAACATGGTCATGTTTAACAAATCTATTAAAGTTTTTCAAGGAGGTTACCAGGAAAGTGGATGAAGGGAAGGCAGTGGATGTTGTCTACATGGACTTCAGTAAGGACTTTGACAAGGTCCTGCATGGGAGGTTATTTAGGAAGATTCAGTCGCTAGGTATACATGGTGAGGTAGTAAATTGGATTAGACATTGGCTCAATGGGAGAAGCCAGAGAGTGGTAGTGGAGGATTGCTTCTCTGAGTGGAGGCCTGTGACTAGTGGTGTGCCACAGGGATCAGTGCTGGGTCCATTGTTATTTGTCATCTATATCAATGATCTGGATGATAATGTGGTAAATTGGATCAGCAAATTTGCTGATGATACAAAGATTGGAGGTGTAGTGGACAGTGAGGAAGGTTTTCAAAGCTTGCAGAGGGATCTGAACCAGCTGGAAAAATGGGCTGAAAAATGGCAGATGGAGTTTAAAACAGACAAGTGTGAGGTATTGCACTTTGGAAGGAAAAACCAAGGTAGAACATACAAGGTAAATGGTAGGGCACTGAGGAGTGCAGTAGAACAGAGAGATCTGGGAATACAGATACAAAATTCCCTAACAGTGGTGTCACAGGTAGATAGGGTAGTAAAGAGAGCTTTTGGTACATTGGCCTTTATAAATCAAAGTATTGAGTTTAAGAGTTGGAATGTTATGGTGAGGTTGTATAAGGCATTGGTGAGGCTGAATTTGGAGTACTGTGTGCAGTTTTGGTCATGAATTACAGGAAGGATATTAATTAGGATGAAAGAGTGCAAAGGAGGTTTACAAGGATGTTGCTGGGACTTGAGAAACTGAGTTACTGAGAAAGGTTGAATGTGTTAGGACTGTATTCCCTGGAGTGTAGAAGAATGAGGGGAGACTTGATAGAGGTGTATAAAATTATGATGGGTATAGATAGAGTGAATGCAAGCAGGCTTTTTCCACTGAGGCCAGGGGAGAAAAAAACCAGAGGACATGGGTTAAGGATGAAGGGGGAAAAGTTTAAAAGGAACATTCGGGGGAGCTTCTTCACACAGAGAGTGTTGGGAGTGTGGAATGAGCTGCCGGATGAAGTGGTAAATGAGGGCTCACTTTTAACATTTAAGAGAAACTTGGACAGGTACATGGATGAGAGGTGTATGGAGGGATATGGTCAAGGTGCAGGTCAGCGGGACTAGGCAGAAAAATGGTTTGGCACAGCCAAGAAGGGCCGAAGGGCCTTTTTCTGTAATGTTCTATGGTTCTATCTTGATGACCAGACCCTGTAACAGCTTCTTTGCCACTGCTTTCAGATTCCTGATCTAATCTCCCCTTTCACATCCCCATCCCAGCTCCCGGGTTTGCAGACTCTCAGCTTTACCCCTTTCAGCTATTCCATTATTGCCTGTAGCATTTTTTGCCAACTTCAGAATGCACTAAACCTCTTCACAATTTTCTTCGTTGGGGCCTTCATTGTGTTTATTGTTGTATTTATTTTGATCATGTCCTCTGTTTATTCTGTGAGCTTCAACGGAACAAGTGATTTCTTTACACTTTGGCATGTAGGACAATAAGCACATTTAAATCTGAATCTAACCTAAAGGTGCTTTCCAACCCAGAGCATATAAAATCCTGGAAATCACTTTGGCGACCTCATTACGCAAACAGGACACTCTCCAATGCATCATTTAAGGTGCATGTTCTGATAATGCACCATTTAACACATCCCCCATGGTGTCATCCATAAAAAAAGTCTAGTACACAATACATTCCATTTCTCTGATCGCTGCACACCAACAATCATAGGAAACATGTAGATGTACTGGCCACCAGCAGTGGTATAAGGCAGCTTGGAATCAACGGTTTGCAGTCATTGTACGAGTCAGATCTTACACACACTTCCTCATCACTGTGAGTGAGCGGGTTTTGTATTTACCATGGTAACAGACAGACCAGGAGTCAGACCTCTGACTGTTCCCGTCCAGTCCGTGCTGACCCACTCTTCTGCCAAAGGCCAGTTACTTGCACCCAAATCATATCCTACAAGCCACTCCAATCCCAGTACCTATCCAAAAGTGGAATTTGACATTTCTGGTCCAGCCCATTCAGGGAGACAGAGTGGATCTGGGATTGACCATCCAGAAGCTGAGATCCACCCGGACTTCCACAGCACTCTGAGAGCCAGGCAGTGCTCTTCCCCAGGGTGATGAACTGCAATATGTCCTTTGGGAGAGATGGTCCACTCACCGAGCAGATCACGTTCTCGTTGTCCATCACCTTCTGCTGCAGGTCGAGCCAGACTGTCTGAAAACAGAAGTGAGGACATAAGCAAGGACTATTCTATGCCACTTCCAGCAGGGGGCAGTCTCTATACACCCCTCTACCCTACTCAGGGGTAACAGAGGGCAGTAAGGGAAACAAGGAAGCTGCAACACTCCTTAAACAATCACCACCCCTTCCAGGGGTAATACAAGTCAGTGAAGGGACAGAATGACCTGGGACCTTTTCTACCCCTCCATCCTGTCCATTGGGCAGGAAGACAAGGACCTTCCCATACTTCTTCTACCCCTTCCAAGTGCAACACTGGGCAGTAAGTGTGAGGCAAGGTGTTTGGGCCCCCAAGTGGGCCACAACCGCGTCACAGGGTTTGGAGGCTCGCGTGCCTCAATGATCTGGGGAGCTGTGCCGGCTGGAGTCAGGGCTTTATGCCTTGGCCATCCGTGCAGAGCAGGTCGAAGGGTAGAGGCTCCTCCAGGTTAAGGGGTTCGACTCAGGACTAACACCCTGACAGGTCAAGCAAAACTGTTAGAGAAATCCTTCTGCACCTTTGTGCGATGGTATTCCTGAGTCTCCACCCAGGACTTGCATGACTGACAGCAGAGGAAGCTAAGAGGAAGCTACTGACAGGATAAAGGAGGCTGTGATCACTGCCAGAGATGGAGGACCCTCGTTACTGCCCAGAAAACAGCAGCATAACAGGCAAAAAAAGGTGAATGGGACATTTCCTAAAACAACACCTCGTTCTTCTCCGTCCAAGTCTTTGACCACTGTACAGTTGCTTCGATGTCATCATCCCAGATACAAATTTAGTGTGATACCTTATCAAGCATCTTGTGGTTGTTAGTGTTCAGTTCTGCTTCAGTGCACCTCATGAAAATTTCCTTAAACATCTCCTTATTGGGAAAGTTTGAATAGGTGGGGACTTCATTCCCTAAAGCATAAGAGAATGAAGGGTGATTTGATAGAGGTGTACAATATTATGAAGGGTAGAGATAGGGTAAATCCAGCAGATTTGTTCCATTAAGATTGGGTGAGACTAGAACTAGAGGTTAAGGATAAAAAGTGAAATATTTAAGGGGAACATGAGGGGTAACTTCTTCACTCAAATAGTGGTGCAAGTGTGGACCAGGCTGCCAGTGGAAGTGGTGGACTTGTGTTTGATTGTAACATTTAAGTGAAATTTGGGTAAGTGTATGGATGGGAGGGGTATTTTGGGCTATGTGGGTAATAGGACAAGACATGGTAGTACAGAAAATGGGCGAAAGGGTCGGTATCCATGTGGTACTACTCAATGACCCTACGCCATTCAGGTTAGTCACAACACTGCGGGTCCACTGGGGGGTCTGCGTATTTACTCAGCAGACACCCTTCGCTATCGGCACAGGTTTAACGTCGGCACTGTCCCGGACCAGGAATGCTTCGGGACATGTGCTTTCCTTTGGACCAGCGTGGTTGATCCCAAGGCAGGGAGGGGCCCGGAGCAGAGTCACACACAAACCTGCAGGGCAGGGTTCCAACATTTAAAATACAAACGTAGCTTGTGAACTATGCGGGACCCCCGGTACTAGGCAGTGACGGAGCAGACCCGTTAGCAATCTCACTAAAGGTCTCTCAGACCAGTCAGACGGGTGTGCAACAGGACCCTGTTAAATTGGTTGAGCCCACGCTCAGTTTTTGATGCGAGACGGTCGAAACTGTAGATAATTGGTGAGCGCTTTAATGGACGGAGGAGAGGACGGTAGGCTGACGGTGAGCGCTGTAATGGACGGAGGAGAGGACGGTAGGCTGACGGTGAGCGGTGTAATGGTCGGAGGAGAGGACGGTAGGCTGACGGTGAGCGCTGTAATGGACAGAGGAGAGGACGGTAGGCTGACGGTGAGTGCTGTAATGGTCGGAGGAGAGGACGGTAGGCTGACGGTGAGCGGTGTATTCCATGGAGCAGAGGACGGTAGGCTGACGGTGAGCGCTGTAATGGACGGAGGAGAGGACGGTAGACTGACGGTGAGCGGTGTATACCATGGAGCAGAGGACGGTAGGCTGACGGTGAGCGCTGTAATGGACAGAGGAGAGGACGGTAGGCTGACGGTGAGCGGTGTATTCCATGGAGGAGAGGACGGTAGGCTGACGGTGAGCGCTGTAATGGACGGAGGAGAGGACGGTAGGCTGACGGTGAGCGGTGTAATGGACGGAGGAGAGGACGGTAGGCTGACGGTGAGCGGTGTAATGGACGGAGGAGAGGACGGTAGGCTGACGGTGAGCGCTGTAATGGACGGAGGAGAGGACGGTAGGCTGACGGTGAGTGCTGTAATGGTCGGAGGAGAGGACGGTAGGCTGACGGTGAGTGCTGTAATGGTCGGAGGAGAGGACGGTAGGCTGATGGTGAACGCTGTAATGGTCGGAGGAGAGGACGGTAGGCTGACGGTGAGCGGTGTATTCCATGGAGGAGAGGACGGTAGGCTGACGGTGAGCGCTGTAATGGACAGAGGAGAGGACGGTAGGCTGACGGTGAGTGCTGTAATGGACAGAGGAGAGGACGGTAGGCTGACGGTGAGCGCTGTAATGGACAGAGGAGAGGACGGTAGGCTGACGGTGAGCGCTGTAATGGTCGGAGGAGAGGACGGTAGGCTGACGGTGAGCGGTGTATTGCACGGAGGAGAGGACGGTAGGCTGACGGTGAGCGCTGTAATGGACGGAGGAGAGGACGGTAGGCTGACGGTGAGCGCTGTAATGGACAGAGGAGAGGACGGTAGGCTGACGGTGAGTGCTGTAATGGACGGAGGAGAGGACGGTAGCTGACGGTGAGCGGTGTAATGGACAGAGGAGAGGACGGTAGGCTGACGGTGAGCGGTGTATTCCATGGAGGAGAGGACGGTAGGCTGACGGTGAGCGCTGTAATGGACGGAGGAGAGGACGGTAGGCTGACGGTGAGCGCTGTAATGGACGGAGAAGAGGACGGAAGGCTGACGGTGAGCGGTGTAATGGTCGGAGGAGAGGACGGTAGCTGACGGTGAGCGGTGTAATGGACGGAGGAGAGGACAGTAGGCTGACGGTGAACGCTGTAATGGACGGAGGAGAGGACGGTAGGCTGACGGTGAGCGGTGTAATGGACGGAGGAGAGGACGGTAGGCTGACGGTGAACACTGTAATGGACGGAGGAGAGGACGGTAGGCTGACGGTGAACGCTGTAATGGACGGAGGACAGGACGGTAGGCTGACGGTAAGTGGTGTAATGGACGGAGTAGAGGACGGTAGGCTGACGGTGAGCGCTGTAATGGACGGAGGAGAGGACGGTAGGCTGACGGTGAGCGGTGTAATGAACGGAGGAGAGGACGGTAGGCTGACGGTGAGCGGTGTATTGCTCGGAGGAGAGGACGGTAGGCTGACGGTGAGTGCTGTAATGGACGGAGGAGAGGACGGTAGGCTGACGGTGAGCGGTGTAATGGACGGAGGAGAGGACGGTAGGCTGACGGTGAGCGGTGTAATGGACGGAGGAGAGGACGGTAGGCTGACGGTGAGTGCTGTAATGGACGGAGGAGAGGACGGTAGGCTGACGGTGAGCGGTGTAATGGACGGAGGAGAGGACGGTAGGCTGACGGTGAGCGGTGTATTGCACGGAGGAGAGGACGGTAGGCTGACGGTGAGCGGTGTAATGGACGGAGGAGAGGACGGTAGGCTGACGGTGAGTGCTGTAATGGACTGAGGAGAGGACGGTAGGCTGACGGTGAGCGGTGTAATGGACGGAGGAGAGGACGGTAGGCTGACGGTGAGCGGTGTAATGGACGGAGGAGAGGACGGTAGGCTGACGGTGAGCGGTGTAATGGACGGAGGAGAGGACAGTAGGCTGACGGTGAGCGGTGTATTGCACGGAGGAGAGGACGGTAGGCTGACGGTGAGTGCTGTAATGGACGGAGGAGAGGATGGTAGGCTGATGGTGAACGCTGTAATGGACGGAGGAGAGGACGGTAGGCTGACGGTGAACGCTGTAATGGACGGAGGAGAGGACGGTAGGCTGACGGTGAGCGCTGTAATGGACGGAGGAGAGGACGGTAGGCTGACGGTAAGTGGTGTATTGCACGGAGGAGAGGACGGTAGGATGACGGTGAGTGCTGTAATGGACGGAGGAGAGGACGGTAGGCTGACGGTGAGCGGTGTAATGGATGGAGGAGAGGACGGTAGGCTGACGGTGAGCGGTGTATTGCTCGGAGGAGAGGACGGTAGGCTGACGGTGAGCGGTGTAATGGACGGAGGGGAGGACGGTAGGCTGACAGTGAGCGGTGTAATGGACGGAGGAGAGGACGGTAGGCTGACGGTGAGCGGTGTATTGCACGGAGGAGAGGACGGTAGGCTGACGGTGAGTGCTGTAATGGACGGAGGAGAGGACGGTAGGCTGACGGTGAGCGCTGTAATGGACGGAGGAGAGGACGGTAGGCTGACGGTGAGTGCTGTAATGGACGGAGGAGAGGACGGTAGGCTGACGGTGAGTGCTGTAATGGATGGTGGAGAGGACGGTAGGCTGACGGTGAGCGCTGTAATGGACGGAGGAGAGGAAGGTAGGCTGACGGTGAGCGGTGTATTGCTCAGAGGAGAGGACGGTAGACTGACAGTGAGCGGTGTAATGGACGGAGGAGAGGACGGTAGGCTGACGGTGAGCGCTGTAATGGACGGAGGAGAGGATGGTAGGCTGACGGTGAGCGGTGTATTGCACAGAGGAGAGGACGGTAGGCTGACGGTGAGCGGTGTAATGGACGGAGGAGAGGACGGTAGGCTGACGGTGAGCGGTGTAATGGACGGAGGAGAGGACGGTAGGCTGACGGTGAGTGCTGTAATGGTCGGAGGAGAGGACGGTAGACTGACAGTGAGCGCTGTAATGGACGGAGGAGAGGACGGTAGGTTGACGGTGAGCGCTGTAATGGACGGAGGAGAGGACGGTAGGCTGACGGTGAGTGCTGTAATGGTCGGAGGAGAGGACGGTAGACTGACAGTGAGCGCTGTAATGGACGGAGGAGAGGACGGTAGGCTGACGGTGAGTGCTGTAATGGTCGGAGGAGAGGACGGTAGACTGACAGTGAGCGCTGTAATGGACGGAGGACAGGACGGTAGGCTGACGGTGAGCGGTGTAAAGGACGGAGGAGAGGACGGTAGGCTGACGGTGAGCGCTGTAATGGACGGAGGAGAGGACGGTAGGCTGACGGTGAGCGGTGTAAAGGACGGAGGAGAGGACGGTAGGCTGACGGTGAGCGCTGTAATGGACGGAGGAGAGGACGGTAGGCTGACGGTGAGCGGTGTAATGGACGGAGGAGAGGACGGTAGACTGACAGTGAGCGCTGTAATGGACGGAGGACAGGACGGTAGGCTGACGGTGAGCGCTGTAATGGACGGAGGAGAGGATGGTAGGCTGACGGTGAGCGGTGTATTGCACAGAGGAGAGGACGGTAGGCTGACGGTGAGCGGTGTATTGCACGGAGGAGAGGACGGTAGGCTGACGGTGAGCGGTGTATTGCTCGGAGGAGAGGACGGTAGGCTGACGGTGAGTGCTGTAATGGTCGGAGGAGAGGACGGTAGACTGACAGTGAGCGCTGTAATGGACGGAGGACAGGACGGTAGGCTGACGGTGAGCGGTGTAATGGACGGAGGAGAGGACGGTAGGCTGACGGTGAGCGCTGTAATGGACGGAGGAGAGGACGGTAGGCTGACGGTGAGCGGTGTAATGGACGGTGGAGAGGACGGTAGGCTGACGGTGAGCGGTGTAATGGACGGAGGAGAGGATGGTAGGCTGACGGTGAGCGCTGTAATGGACGGAGGAGAGGACGGTAGGCTGACGGTGAGCGGTGTATTGCACGGAGGAGAGGACAGTTGGCTGACGGTGAGCGGTGTAATGGACGGAGGAGAGGACGGTAGGCTGACAGTGAGCGGTGTATTGCACGGAGGAGAGGACGGTAGGCTGACGGTGAGCGGTGTAATGGACGGAGGAGAGGACGGTAGGCTGACGGTGAGCGGTGTATTGCACGGAGGAGAGGACGGTAGCTGACGGTGAGCGCTGTAATGGACGGAGGAGAGGACGGTAGGCTGACGGTGAGCGCTGTAATGGACGGAGGAGAGGATGGTAGGCTGACGGTGAGCGGTGTATTGCACAGAGGAGAGGACGGTAGGCTGACGGTGAGTGCTGTAATGGACGGAGGAGAGGACGGTAGGCTGACGGTGAGCGGTGTAAAGGACGGAGGAGAGGACGGTAGGCTGACGGTGAACGCTGTATTGCACGGAGGAGAGGACGGTAGGCTGACGGTGAGCGGTGTAATGGACGGAGGAGAGGACGGTAGGCTGACGGTGAGCGGTGTATTGCACGGAGGAGAGGACAGTTGGCTGACGGTGAGCGGTGTAATGGACGGAGGAGAGGACGGTAGGCTGACGGTGAGCGCTGTAATGGACGGAGGAGAGGATGGTAGGCTGACGGTGAGCGGTGTATTGCACAGAGGAGAGGACGGTAGGCTGACGATGAGCGCTGTAATGGACGGAGGAGAGGACGGTAGGCTGACGGTGAGCGCTGTAATGGACGGAGGAGAGGACGGTAGGCTGACGGTGAGCGCTGTAATGGTCGGAGGAGAGGACGGTAGGCTGACGGTGAGCGCTGTAATGGACGGAGGAGAGGACGGTAGGCTGACGGTGAGCGCTGTAATGGACGGAGGAGAGGACGGTAGGCTGATGGTGAACGCTGTAATGGACGGAGGAGAGGACGGTAGCTGACGGTGAGCGCTGTAATGGACGGAGGAGAGGACGGTAGGCTGACGGTGAGCGGTGTATTCCATGGAGGAGAGGACGGTAGGCTGACGGTGAGCGCTGTAATGGACGGAGGAGAGGATGGTAGGCTGACGGTGAGTGGTGTAATGGACTGAGGAGAGGACGGTAGCTGACGGTGAGCGGTGTAATGGACGGAGGAGAGGACGGTAGGCTGACGGTGAGCGGTGTAATGGACGGAGGAGAGGACGGTAGGCTGACGGTGAGCGGTGTAATGCTCGGAGGAGAGGACGGTAGGCTGACGGTGAGTGCTGTAATGGACGGAGGAGAGGACGGTAGGCTGACGGTGAGTGCTGTAATGGACGGAGGAGAGGACGGTAGGCTGACGGTGAGTGCTGTAATGGACGGAGGAGAGGACGGTAGGCTGACGGTGAGCGCTGTAATGGACAGAGGAGAGGACGGTAGACTGACAGTGAGCGGTGTAATGGACGGAGGAGAGGACGGTAGGCTGACGGTGAGCGCTGTAATGGACGGAGGAGAGGATGGTAGGCTGACGGTGAGCGGTGTATTGCACAGAGGAGAGGACGGTAGGCTGACGGTGAGCGGTGTAATGGACGGAGGAGAGGACGGTAGGCTGACGGTGAGCGGTGTAATGGACGGAGGAGAGGACGGTAGGCTGACGGTGAGTGCTGTAATGGTCGGAGGAGAGGACGGTAGGCTGACGGTGAGTGCTGTAATGGTCGGAGGAGAGGACGGTAGACTGACAGTGAGCGCTGTAATGGACGGAGGAGAGGACGGTAGGCTGACGGTGAGTGCTGTAATGGTCGGAGGAGAGGACGGTAGACTGACAGTGAGCGCTGTAATGGACGGAGGACAGGACGGTAGGCTGACGGTGAGCGGTGTAAAGGACGGAGGAGAGGACGGTAGGCTGACGGTGAGCGCTGTAATGGACGGAGGAGAGGACGGTAGGCTGACGGTGAGCGGTGTAAAGGACGGAGGAGAGGACGGTAGGCTGACGGTGAGCGCTGTAATGGACGGAGGAGAGGACGGTAGGCTGACGGTGAGCGGTGTAATGGACGGAGGAGAGGACGGTAGACTGACAGTGAGCGCTGTAATGGACGGAGGACAGGACGGTAGGCTGACGGTGAGCGCTGTAATGGACGGAGGAGAGGATGGTAGGCTGACGGTGAGCGGTGTATTGCACAGAGGAGAGGACGGTAAACTGACGGTGAGCGGTGTAATGGACGGAGGAGAGGACGGTAGGCTGACGGTGAGCGCTGTAATGGACGGAGGAGAGGACGGTAGGCTGACGGTGAGCGGTGTAATGGACGGAGGAGAGGACGGTAGGCTGACGGTGAGCGGTGTAATGGACGGAGGAGAGGATGGTAGGCTGACGGTGAGCGCTGTAATGGACGGAGGAGAGGACGGTAGGCTGACGGTGAGCGGTGTATTGCACGGAGGAGAGGACAGTTGGCTGACGGTGAGCGGTGTAATGGACGGAGGAGAGGACGGTAGGCTGACAGTGAGCGGTGTATTGCACGGAGGAGAGGACGGTAGGCTGACGGTGAGCGGTGTAATGGACGGAGGAGAGGACGGTAGGCTGACGGTGAGCGGTGTATTGCACGGAGGAGAGGACGGTAGCTGACGGTGAGCGCTGTAATGGACGGAGGAGAGGACGGTAGGCTGACGGTGAGCGCTGTAATGGACGGAGGAGAGGATGGTAGGCTGACGGTGAGCGGTGTATTGCACAGAGGAGAGGACGGTAGGCTGACGGTGAGTGCTGTAATGGACGGAGGAGAGGACGGTAGGCTGACGGTGAGCGGTGTAAAGGACGGAGGAGAGGACGGTAGGCTGACGGTGAACGCTGTATTGCACGGAGGAGAGGACGGTAGGCTGACGGTGAGCGGTGTAATGGACGGAGGAGAGGACGGTAGGCTGACGGTGAGCGGTGTATTGCACGGAGGAGAGGACAGTTGGCTGACGGTGAGCGGTGTAATGGACGGAGGAGAGGACGGTAGGCTGACGGTGAGCGCTGTAATGGACGGAGGAGAGGATGGTAGGCTGACGGTGAGCGGTGTATTGCACAGAGGAGAGGACGGTAGGCTGACGATGAGCGCTGTAATGGACGGAGGAGAGGACGGTAGGCTGACGGTGAGCGCTGTAATGGACGGAGGAGAGGACGGTAGGCTGACGGTGAGCGCTGTAATGGTCGGAGGAGAGGACGGTAGGCTGACGGTGAGCGCTGTAATGGACGGAGGAGAGGACGGTAGGCTGACGGTGAGCGCTGTAATGGACGGAGGAGAGGACGGTAGGCTGATGGTGAACGCTGTAATGGACGGAGGAGAGGACGGTAGCTGACGGTGAGCGCTGTAATGGACGGAGGAGAGGACGGTAGGCTGACGGTGAGCGGTGTATTCCATGGAGGAGAGGACGGTAGGCTGACGGTGAGCGCTGTAATGGACGGAGGAGAGGATGGTAGGCTGACGGTGAGTGGTGTAATGGACTGAGGAGAGGACGGTAGCTGACGGTGAGCGGTGTAATGGACGGAGGAGAGGACGGTAGGCTGACGGTGAGCGGTGTAATGGACGGAGGAGAGGACGGTAGGCTGACGGTGAGCGGTGTAATGCTCGGAGGAGAGGACGGTAGGCTGACGGTGAGTGCTGTAATGGACGGAGGAGAGGACGGTAGGCTGACGGTGAGTGCTGTAATGGACGGAGGAGAGGACGGTAGGCTGACGGTGAGTGCTGTAATGGACGGAGGAGAGGACGGTAGGCTGACGGTGAGCGCTGTAATGGACAGAGGAGAGGACGGTAGACTGACAGTGAGCGGTGTAATGGACGGAGGAGAGGACGGTAGGCTGACGGTGAGCGCTGTAATGGACGGAGGAGAGGATGGTAGGCTGACGGTGAGCGGTGTATTGCACAGAGGAGAGGACGGTAGGCTGACGGTGAGCGGTGTAATGGACGGAGGAGAGGACGGTAGGCTGACGGTGAGCGGTGTAATGGACGGAGGAGAGGACGGTAGGCTGACGGTGAGTGCTGTAATGGTCGGAGGAGAGGACGGTAGGCTGACGGTGAGTGCTGTAATGGTCGGAGGAGAGGACGGTAGACTGACAGTGAGCGCTGTAATGGACGGAGGAGAGGACGGTAGGCTGACGGTGAGTGCTGTAATGGTCGGAGGAGAGGACGGTAGACTGACAGTGAGCGCTGTAATGGACGGAGGACAGGACGGTAGGCTGACGGTGAGCGGTGTAAAGGACGGAGGAGAGGACGGTAGGCTGACGGTGAGCGCTGTAATGGACGGAGGAGAGGACGGTAGGCTGACGGTGAGCGGTGTAAAGGACGGAGGAGAGGACGGTAGGCTGACGGTGAGCGCTGTAATGGACGGAGGAGAGGACGGTAGGCTGACGGTGAGCGGTGTAATGGACGGAGGAGAGGACGGTAGACTGACAGTGAGCGCTGTAATGGACGGAGGACAGGACGGTAGGCTGACGGTGAGCGCTGTAATGGACGGAGGAGAGGATGGTAGGCTGACGGTGAGCGGTGTATTGCACAGAGGAGAGGACGGTAAACTGACGGTGAGCGGTGTAATGGACGGAGGAGAGGACGGTAGGCTGACGGTGAGCGCTGTAATGGACGGAGGAGAGGATGGTAGGCTGACGGTGAGCGGTGTATTGCACAGAGGAGAGGACGGTAGACTGACGGTGAGCGGTGTAATGGACGGAGGAGAGGACGGTAGGCTGACGGTGAGCGGTGTATTGCACGGAGGAGAGGACGGTAGGCTGACGGTGAGCGGTGTATTGCTCGGAGGAGAGGACGGTAGGCTGACGGTGAGTGCTGTAATGGTCGGAGGAGAGGACGGTAGACTGACAGTGAGCGCTGTAATGGACGGAGGACAGGACGGTAGGCTGACGGTGAGCGGTGTAAAGGACGGAGGAGAGGACGGTAGGCTGACGGTGAGCGGTGTATTGCTCGGAGGAGAGGACGGTAGGCTGACGGTGAGCGGTGTATTGCACGGAGGAGAGGACGGTAGGCTGACGGTGAGCGGTGTAATGGACGGAGGAGAGGACGGTAGGCTGACGGTGAGCGCTGTAATGGACGGAGGAGAGGACGGTAGGCTGACGGTGAGCGGTGTAATGGACGGAGGAGAGGACGGTAGGCTGACGGTGAGCGGTGTAATGGACGGAGGAGAGGATGGTAGGCTGACGGTGAGCGCTGTAATGGACGGAGGAGAGGACGGTAGGCTGACGGTGAGCGGTGTATTGCACGGAGGAGAGGACAGTTGGCTGACGGTGAGCGGTGTAATGGACGGAGGAGAGGACGGTAGGCTGACAGTGAGCGGTGTATTGCACGGAGGAGAGGACGGTAGGCTGACGGTGAGCGGTGTAATGGACGGAGGAGAGGACGGTAGGCTGACGGTGAGCGGTGTATTGCACGGAGGAGAGGACGGTAGCTGACGGTGAGCGCTGTAATGGACGGAGGAGAGGACGGTAGGCTGACGGTGAGCGCTGTAATGGACGGAGGAGAGGATGGTAGGCTGACGGTGAGCGGTGTATTGCACAGAGGAGAGGACGGTAGGCTGACGGTGAGTGCTGTAATGGACGGAGGAGAGGACGGTAGGCTGACGGTGAGCGGTGTAAAGGACGGAGGAGAGGACGGTAGGCTGACGGTGAACGCTGTATTGCAAGGAGGAGAGGACGGTAGGCTGACGGTGAGCGGTGTAATGGACGGAGGAGAGGACGGTAGGCTGACGGTGAGCGGTGTATTGCACGGAGGAGAGGACAGTTGGCTGACGGTGAGCGGTGTAATGGACGGAGGAGAGGACGGTAGGCTGACGGTGAGCGCTGTAATGGACGGAGGAGAGGATGGTAGGCTGACGGTGAGCGGTGTATTGCACAGAGGAGAGGACGGTAGGCTGACGATGAGCGCTGTAATGGACGGAGGAGAGGACGGTAGGCTGACGGTGAGCGCTGTAATGGACGGAGGAGAGGACGGTAGGCTGACGGTGAGCGCTGTAATGGTCGGAGGAGAGGACGGTAGGCTGACGGTGAGCGCTGTAATGGACGGAGGAGAGGACGGTAGGCTGACGGTGAGCGCTGTAATGGACGGAGGAGAGGACGGTAGGCTGATGGTGAACGCTGTAATGGACGGAGGAGAGGACGGTAGCTGACGGTGAGCGCTGTAATGGACGGAGGAGAGGACGGTAGGCTGACGGTGAGCGGTGTATTCCATGGAGGAGAGGACGGTAGGCTGACGGTGAGCGCTGTAATGGACGGAGGAGAGGATGGTAGGCTGACGGTGAGTGGTGTAATGGACTGAGGAGAGGACGGTAGCTGACGGTGAGCGGTGTAATGGACGGAGGAGAGGACGGTAGGCTGACGGTGAGCGGTGTAATGGACGGAGGAGAGGACGGTAGGCTGACGGTGAGCGGTGTAATGGACGGAGGAGAGGACGGTAGGCTGACGGTGAGCGGTGTAATGCTCGGAGGAGAGGACGGTAGGCTGACGGTGAGTGCTGTAATGGACCGAGGAGAGGACGGTAGGCTGACGGTGAGTGCTGTAATGGACGGAGGAGAGGACGGTAGGCTGACGGTGAGTGCTGTAATGGACGGAGGAGAGGACGGTAGGCTGTTGAGGAGAGTGAAATGTGTTTTCCAAGCATTGAGTGGACTGGTCCAACTTGGGCTATGACGTCTGCTTCTCCCTCCTGAATTACGTCCCTCTTTCACTTACATGCTGCTGACTGACTTACAGGAGCAAGGAAAGTCTACCAGTGGAATAGAACATTGGAAGGAAGTTTTCATTTCAAGGAATTTCTGTGCTCCATTCAGCTGCTGGCCTGGTGCTTTGCTATTGTTGTAAACGTTGCAAAAGCTGAATTGCGTCAGTTAGAAGTGAGTTGCATTGGGAAAGTTTTGCAGCTTTTTTCTTCAATTATTTAATATGGCATTCTTTGCTATATTCTATTAATCTCTGTGTTTTACAGACATGTCTGATGGTTCAGTCTCCTGAGTCATTTCACTGCACCAGTGCAACAACAGACATAAAAATGTCTGCTTTTACAATGAAAGGTGAATATTCTGGATTGGCGATCCAAGTTTCCCCATCTCATTGTGCCTGGTCTGTGGTTAACAACCTACAAATGCAGCAATGGCCCCAGCAAAACAGAAAAGACACTTAACTCAAATCACAGCCATGTCACATGTAAAAATGCTGATTATTTTAAATGGCTATTGGAATCCAAAACAATGAAGTCACAGTCATTAAAAAGGCTCAGGAAGCAAGTTAATTAGTAGCAGAACTTATTACCCAGAAAAGGAAAAGTCACACGGTTGTTGATAACTTAATAACACACACATGTAATATTATACTGAGTGAAATGTTAGGATGAGGTGGAGTATGAGAAACTGAAAAGGTTTCCCTCTCAAATAATAGGGAAAGTCGATGTCTTGATAACATGTCACATGATGCTGAAGGAGTTTTGCGTGACAACAGCTTCCCTATCCAGGTTAATGAGTCAAAGGATTTCACCAATAAATGTTAAGTTGCAGCATTTGTAAGATTTGAAAATAATGTGAAATTCAAGAAAACTCTATTGTACAGAGCAAACACGAGGAAATCTGCAGGCCAGGCAGCATCGATAGGGAGAAGCGCTGTGTTCTACCAGCATTTTGTGTGTTTTGTAAAGAGCTGTCCAGAACAACCAGAGCCCAAAATCCATTTAACGTTTTCTCTTCGTCGCTGGAAACAAAACGTCGGTCTGGGATGAACTGTGTTGCTTTGGTTTACAGGTTTTAGTAATTTTACTATTCAGCATTGTCAATAAATTTTCATGCTGTCAATAGCATTAATTCAAATCAATTTACAACTTTTAATTAAATCTACCAAGCCTACCCTTGGAAAAATTAAATCCCAATTCACTTCAGCCAATTACTTAACAGAAACTTATTATGTCTGCCTTATGAGTTTTAAAAATTATGAAAGAGAAAGAAAGATTAATTTCAATAAAGGTAAGCTGATTTTAATCGCCTGTTATTTTTTCCAAGAAAGGCTAGCTAAAAATTCATTCTCTACTCAAAAGAGCATTGACAATTATTTTTCGATTATTATGTCTACAATTTACTGATCACGCTAACGTACTGTGAGCTGTAGGTTTAATAATTTTTACACAGGGGTTACCTGAAACCTGAAAATAATTTTAAGGGTTCCTCCAGGGTAAAAAAGTTGAGAAAGGCTACTGTAGGCCGACAGCTCTGTCCCCGCTAAAGAAAGTACAGCGTGCTTTGACCATGAGTTTCGGTAGTCTTCTAGAGGGTCCCCATTTCACAGAGCTTGTTGACCACAGAGCCCTCGTGCACGTGATGAGCTAAATACCAGAGTCCTGGTCTGCATGGCAGCAACGTCACCTGGCCGACGTTCACAACTGATATTCAACATATCAAGGGGAAATACGATGCCACGGTGTCACGGCCAGCCATTGAGGCCGTACACACAGGGGTTGACTGTGCCAGTATGGCAGCTGACGAAGCTACTGACCCAGAGATTCGGTCTTGCAGGACAGCAGCTGGCTGACGTTAAGTTCAGTGAAGCTGGTGTTTCTCTCCTCTGTGATGTCTCAGCCGGTCGCCCTCTCCCCATTGTACCCACACGTGGCCTCTCACGTGTATGGAGGCCTCACAGAATCTGGTTGCACTGAAGTTTGTATGGCACAGCCTTTGAAAGGACCGATTGGACCGCAGCTTGTGTGGAGTACCAACAGGAGAAAAACTATCCATCATGTTCAGGCACCATTGGCAGCTTTTGAGGTCCCTGAGTGACGGTTTGACTACGTCGGTGTGGAGCTTGTTGGTCCTCTTACCTCCCACCCCCCGCGGCTCAATGCACCTCCTCACCACAGTGGACGATACCACCAGAGCTCGTCTCTCCAGCATCGACGATGGCTGCAGGTGTGGCTCAGACGTTCAACAGTACCTGAGTTGCTCAGTTTGGCACCCCATCTGATATTTCTTCTCACCATGGTCCCCATTCATTTCAGACCTCTGGACTGTGATGTTCCAGAACCTCAGCATTAGGCTACATCACACCATGGCGTATCACCTGCAATCCAATGAGCTACACAAGGGGTTTCACTGCTCCTTGTGGGTTTCCCTGACTGGCATGATCGTCTCCCATGGGTCCTACTGGGGCTCAGAACAGCTCCAAAAGAGGACCTGCACTCATCTATGGCAGAACTGGCATTCGGGCAGCCGTCACGAGTGCCAGGGAATTTCATTCCTGACGCCATGACTGCCTGGTCAGCCTCTCCACAGCGTTCCACCCTCCTCTGTAAATTTAATTCCTTTTCACCTAATCTTACCTCCCATCACAGCGTACAGCGCTCTCGGGTTCCTGTGGACCTACATTCCACCTTGTTTGTTTTCCTCTGCCGTGACACTATCCAACATCCCCTTTATGATGGCCTGTTCTACGTTTTGGACCAGAGAGAAAAGATTTTTATTGCGAGTAAGTGGGGTGAACCTGAATGATTTTGGAGGCTCACCGAGATTTGGAGGATTCTGTTACCATGTGCCTGCCTTCAGAATTGTACCATGAGCATGTCAACACACCTCTAGATGACCAGAGGCATCTGCTGTTCCTTCACCCATGGAACACAGGAGCAAGCCGAGCTGCAGCCAGGCTCAGTGAATTCCAGTGGGGACGGCTGAGCTGGGTAAGGTAACGTAATCGGTGGAAGTGCACAGAATTCTCAACACTGGGTTGCAGTTCGCTTGGGTGTCGGGTTAATTGTCACTAATCGGTCCACCGAACTTTGGCTCCATCATACCTTGCTGGAGTTGGCTGGCTGTGAAGCCTGTGTTTAGCGGAGCCCCAGGAACTGAGTGGCTATTTACTTTACGACTCTTACCAGGATGCAGACTCTCTCCTCACCACTCGGTACAGCATTGAGCTCAGTTTCCAGCTGTGTTCTCTATGGGATTAGCGTTAGACCAGGACGAACGCCCCGCTTATAGCTCCAGTCACATGGACGCAGAGTCACCCTCACAGCCTGGGGAAATACTGGTGGGGGAAGACCCTAGGCAGAAACTGGCGAGGCAGGTTCCTAGCAGCGACTGTTACGTGGGCGAGATCAGGGCAGGAACTGGTGAGTGTGGTGGGGGTTGCGCCTGACCAAGGTTTCTATCCTTTGAAGACTGCACTCAGCAGAGACCCAGGAGCAGCCTGCACCTGTGGAACTGAAAGAATGTTTGGTCCACAACCCTTCCTGGTATTTTGATACTTCCAAACCTCTTCCCCCGAAACGCCACAATAAGGGAGGGATGAGCATCAGTAGACGGCGAGTCTGATGCTCCCGATACTGCCCTCTCACCTTGTCCTCCAGGCGGCCGATTAATTCAGCGAGTCTGTTGATCTGTAGCTCCAGGCTGTCTCCTCTGCTGGCTGTTACTGCATGGGGACAGAGACAAAACTCAGCACGAGCTTCCCTTCCAGAGACAGACAACAGGTTACCTTGAACTAACCTCAGGCACGTGCAACTAGAAGCTTTTAAATATGAAAGACACAAAAGGATCGCATTCCAATGCAGGCAACTGGGATTCATGTTGGTCGGCAGAAAAGGTCAGTATGGACATAGTGAGCCGAAGGACCTCAATGAGGATCAGAAACAGGTTGCTCAGCTCCTTGAGCCTGCTCTCTCATCCAACAAGATCAAGGCTGAACTGTCCTGGCCCTGAAATCCCTCCGCTGCACCCTTCAGAGATTTCCTGACTGCCTTTCGGCTCCACTACCTGTCAGTCTCCACCCTGAATGTCTTCAATGACTCTGCGGTAGTGAACTTGTGCCCTGTGTTTCGAACCCCTCTCTCACTGATGACCCTCTACACCAGCCCATCACACAAAACAACTCTGATGTAAGGGCACTGATTCGTAAAGCTGGTTCTTGCACCACAGATGCTGCCTGACTTGATCAGCCCCTCCAGAGCAGTGTGTCTTCTGTGCCGACACCCCAAAATTCCCTCCACCTGAAACTAGGTTCAAAAGCAGAGCCCTCGCCTGCTGACACTTGTGACATTTGTTCTCCCTCCACACTATCCCCTCAACTATTTCCTCGATGTGAATGTCAAATTAAACAAAAGCCCAATTAATTGGGAGAGAAAGACAAAATAATTGTCTTCTGTCAAACTGAGATTCCCAGAGCTGAAGATCTCATTAAAAATTCCAATCACTGTGCTAAACTAGGCTTCAAGGCCAGCTAACTGGATCCAAAGTTGGCTGGGAGAGAGAAAGCAGAGGATGGCGGTGGAAGAATGTCTCACAGATCGGAAGTCTATGACTAATAATATTGGAATTGGCAAGGTCTTCTGTTTTTTGTGATACATATTGACAATGTGAATGCAGGAGGAATGATTAGTGGCTCTCTGAATGACAAGAAAATTGGAGGTGCTATAGGTTGTAAGGAAAGTTATCTAAGCAGGATATAGATCAGATGGGCAGTTGGGCAAAACCTTGGCAGAAGGAATGTAGTCCTGACAGGCACAAGGTGATGCATTTTAGGAGGTCAAACAGGGCCAAGGCATATTGTCATCGAAAACAAAGAAACAGGGCATAAAGTAAATGGTAGGATACTGAGTAATGTCATTGAACAGAGGGATCTTGGGGTCCAAGTCCGTAGTTCCCCAAAAGTGGCTACATGGATTGATAGTGCTTAATAAGGCATGCATCATCGGTCTGGGTTGTTATGTGAACTTTACAAACCACTGGTTAGGCTTCACTGAGAATTGTACGCAGTTCTGGTCACCATACCATCAGAAGGGAACATAGTTAGACCATCAGATATTGGAGGAGAATTAGGCCATTTGGCTGATAACAATTTTCCTCTCAGCTGCAGCCTCCTGCCTTCTCCCCGTGTCCCTTCATGCCCTAACCAATCAAGAGTCTATCAACCTCTGCCTTAAAAAGGAATAAAGACTTGGCATCCACAGCTGCCTGTGGCAAAGAATTTCACAGATTCACCACTCTCTGGCTAAAGAATCTCCTCCTCATCTCAATTCTAAAATGACACTCCTCTATTCTGAAGCTGTGTCTTCTGGTCTGAGACTCTCCCACCATAGGAAACATTCTCTCCACTTCCACTCTGGTTTCAATGAGATCATTCTTCATTCTTCTGAATTCTAGTGAATACAGACTCAAAGCCAGCAAACGTTCTTCATATGACAAGCAATTTAATCCCGGAATCATTTTTATGAGCCTCCAGTTTCAGCACATTCTTTCTGAGATAAGGTGCTGAGCCCTGCTCTCAATACTCCAAGTGAGGCCTCACCAGTGCTCAACATCACATCCTTGCTTTTTATAACATAGTCATCTTAAAATCAATGCTACCATTGCATTTGTCTTCCTCACCACAGACTCAACTATAAATTAACATTTAGGGAATCCTGCCCAAGGACTCCCAAGTCCCTTTGTGTCTCAGATTTCTGTATTTTCTCTCCATTTAGAAAATAGTCAACACTTCCATTCCTTCTACCAAAGTGCATGACCGTACACTTTCCAACACTGTATTCCATCTGCCATTTCTTTACCCATTCTCCTAATCTGTCCAAGTTCTTCTGTAACCTCTCTACTTTCTCAAAGCTGCCTGCCCCTCACATTATCTGCAAACTGTGCAACAAAGCTATTAATTCCATAATCAAATTCATTGACATATAATGAAACAAGAATCGGTCCCAACACAGTTGTGCTGCGGAGATCCATCAGGATTGGAGAACTTTAGTTATGGAGAGAGATCAGATAGGCTGGGTTTGCTTTTCATCCAGTGAAGGAGCCTGATACTACATAAGAAGCTTAAATAGGTTAGATAGACAAAGTCTTAATCTCTTGCTCGGCTTATCAAAAAACAAAACAGCATAGGTTTCTGGTGAGAGGAGATGTAAAAGAGATTTGAGGGGTCCGTTTTTCTTACACAGAGAGCAATTGATATCTGGAACACACTGCCAGAGAAGGAAGTGGAATCGGACACAATCTCATTGTTCAAGAGGCAAACACTTCAATGAGCAAGGTGTAGAAGGATACAGTCTTCATGTCAGCAATGGGATTAGCGTGGGTGCTTCAAAAAGTCGGCATGGATGAGATAAGCTAAGGACCCATTTCTGTTCTGTACGATTCTGCCAAACTGTGAGGTCTACAACTGTCTGCACTTGGTCAGAGTCAGACAAGGTTTAAAGTTGGGGTGAGGTGGGAGGGGGGAATGGTGCCTGAGATTGGGATGGGTACAGAGTGGATCAGCAGGCCACTATTTGGAGGCTCTGACCATAGAGAAGAGGTGAAGTCTGCTGGGAGGGAATTACAAGAAAACATAAACCCCCAACGTCCACCTTCATGAAAGAGAAAGGCTGTAGGCGCAGGGGAATACCACCACCTGCAGGTTCCCCTTTCTGACTGGGAAATATTGAACCATACAACCATACGACACAAAAACGTTAGGCCATTGTGCCTGTTTTGCCATTTGGTCATATCCGTTCGTTTCCCTCCCTGTCTCCCATTCTTCTTACTTCTCCCCATAACCTTTGACACACTTTAACATTCAGGGAATCCTGCACTTGGACTCCCAAGTCCCCTTGTACTTGTGATTTCCGAATTTGCTCCTCTTTTAGAAAATAGTCTACACATTTATTGTTTCTACCAAAGTGCATGACCGTACACTTTCCCACACTGTATCCCATCTGTCACTTCTTTCCCATTCTCCTAACCTGTCCAAATCTTCCTGTAGATAATCGATGCAGGAGTAGGCCATTTGGCCCTTCGAGCCAGCACCACCATTCACTGTGATCATGGCTGATCATCCACAATCAATATCCCGTTCCTGCCTTCTTTCCATATCCCTTGACTCCGGGATCTTTAAGAGCTCTATCTAACTCTTTCTTGAAAGCATCCAGAGAATTGGCCTCCACTGCCTTCTGAGGCAGAGCATTCCATTGATCCACAACTCTCTGGGTGAAAAAGTTTTTCCTCAACTCTATTCTAAATGGCCTACCCCTTATTCTTAAACTGTGGCCTCTCGTTCTGGACTCTCCCAACATCGGGAACATATTTTCTGCATCTAGCATGGCCAATCCCTTAATAATCTTATATGTTTCCGTCAGATCCCCTCTCATCCTTCTAAATTCCAGTGTATACAAGCCCAGTTGCTCCAATCTTTCAACATATGATAGTCCTGCCACCCCGGGAATTAACCCCATGAACCTATGCTGCACTCCCTCAATAGCAAGAATGTCCTTTCTCAAGTTTGGAGACCAAACCTGAACACAGTACTCCAGGTGTGGTCTCACCAGGGCCCTGTACAACTGCAGAAGGACCTCTTTGCTCCTATACTCAACTCCGGTTGCTATGAAGGCCAACATGCCATTAGCTTTCTTCACTGCCTGCTGTACCTGCATGCTTACTTCAGTGACTGATGAACAAGGACACCTAGATCTCGTTGTATTTCCCTTTTCCTAACTTAACACCATTCAGATAGTAATCTGCCTTCCTGTTCTTGCCACCAAAGTGGATAACCTCACATTTATCCACATTAAACTGCATCTGCCCACTCACCCAACTTGTCCAAGTCACCCTGCATTCTCGTAACATCCTCCTCATATTTCACACTACTACCCAGCTTTGTGTTATCTGCAAATTTGCTAATGTTACTTTTAATCCCTTCATCTAAATCATTAATGTATATTGTAAATAGCTGCGGTCCCAGCACTGAGCCTTGCGGTACCCCATTAGTCACTGCCTGCCATTCTGAAAAGGACCCATTAATCCCTACTCTTTGTTTCCTGTCTGCCAACCAATTTTCTATCCATGTCAGTACCCTACCCCCATTACCATGTGCCCTAATTTTGCCCACTGATCCCCTATGTGGGACCTTATCAGAGGCTTTCTGAAAGTCCAGGTACACTACATCCACTGGCTCTCCCTTGTCCATTATCATAGTTACATCCTCAAAAAACTCCAGAAGTTGAGTCAAGCATGATTTCCCCTTCATAAATCCATGCTGACTCAGACCGATCCCGTTACTGCTATCCAAATGTGCTGTTATTTCATCTTTTATATTTGACTCCAGCATCTTCCCCACCACTGATCTCAGACTAACTGGTCTATAATTCCCCGTTTTCTCTCTCCCTCCTTCCTTAAAAAATGGGATAACATTAGCTACCCTCCAATCCTCAGGAACTGATCCTGAATCTATAGAACATTGGAAAATGATTACCAGTGCGTCCACGATTTCTAGAGCCACCTCCTTAAGTACCCTGGGATGCAGACCATCAGGCCCTGGGGATTTATCAGCCTTCAGTCCCATCAGTCTACCCGACACCATTTTCTGCCTAATGTGAATTTCCTTCAGTTCCTCTGTTACCTTTGGTCCTCTGGCCACTATTACATCTGGGAGATTGTCTGTGTCTTCCCTAGTGAAGACAGATCCAAAGTACCTGTTCAACTCGTCTGCCATTTCCTTGTTCCCCATAATAAATTCACCCATTTCTGCCTTCAAGGGCCCAACTTTGGTCTTAACTAATTTTTTCCTCTTCACATACCTAAAGAAGCTTTTACTATCCTCCTTTATATTCTTGGCTAGCTTACCTTCGTATCGCATCTTTTCTCCCCATATTGCCTTTTTAGTTATCTTCTGTTGCTCTTTAAAAGTTTCCTAATCCTCTGGCTTCCCGCTCATCTTTGCTATGTTATATTTCTTCTCTTTTATTTTTATACTGTCCTTGACTTCCCTTGTCAGCCATGGCCGCCCCTTACTCCCCTTTGGAATGAACCGATCCTGCACCTTCCGTATTATTCCCAGAAATACCTGCCATTGTTCCACTGTGATCCCTGCGAGAGTATCCTTCCAGTCAACTTTGGCCAGCTCCTCCCTCATGGCTCCATAGTCCCCTTTGTTCAACTGTAATACTGACACTTCCGATTTTCCCTTCTCCCTCTCAAATTGTAGATTCAAACCTATCATATTATGGTCACTACCTCCTAATGGTTTCTTTACCTCGAGGTCCCTGATCAAATCCGGTTCATTACACAACACTAGATCCAGAATTGCCTTCTCCCTGGTAGGCTCCAGTACAAGCTGTTCTAAGAATCCATCTCAGAGGCACTCCACAAACTCCCTTCCTTGGGGTCCAGTACCATTCTGATTCTCCCAGTCTACCTGCATGTTGAAATCCCCCATGACAACTGTATCATTACCTTTGCGACATGCCAATTTTAACTCTTCATTCAACTTGCACCCTATATCCAGGCACTGTTTGGAGGCCTGTAGATAACTCCCATTAGGGTCTTTTTGCCTCTACAATTTCTCAGTTCTATCCATACTGACTCTACATCCCCTGATTCTATGTCACCCCTCGCAAGGGACTGAATTTCATTCCTCACCAGCAGAGCCACCCCACCCCCTCTGCCCACCTGTCTGTCCTTTCGATAGGACGTATACCCTTGAATATTCATTTCCCAGCCCTGGTACTCTTGCAGCCATGTCTCTGATATTCCTACAACATCGTACTTGCCAATTTCCAACTGAGCCTCAAGCTCATCCACTTTATTTCTTATACTTCGTGCAATCATATATAATACTTTTAATCCATTACTCCTCTCACTTCTCTCATCGATTACTATTGTACTTGGCCATACTCTCCGATCCCTTCCTGAGCTTTCTGCCCCATCAATTCTGTTGTTTTTCTTAACTTTTCTTATTCTCTCTTTCCCATTAACTCCATCCTTATATTTCCAGTTCGTCTCCTCCCCCCCACCACTTATTAGTTTAAACACACCGGTGCAGCAGTGGCTGCCAGAATGCTGGTCCCCCGCCTGTCAAGGTGCAACCCGTCCCTTTTGTACAATTCATCCTTACCCCAAAACAGATGCCAGTGGTCCAAGAATGTAAATCCTTGCTTCCTGCACCAGCTCCTCAGCCATACATTGAGATCCCATGTCTCCCTGTTCCTGCCCTCTCCAGCACGAGGAACTGGAAGCAAACCGGAGATAACCACCCTGGAAGTCCTGCTTTTCAGCCTTCTTCTGAGTTCTCTGAAGTCACGGTGCAGAATGTCCTTCCTCTTCTTCCCGATGTCATTTGTGCCAACATGCACTACCACTTCCAGCTGTTCACCCTCACCCTTGAGGATCCCTGCAATCAGTCCGTGATGTCCTGGATCCTGGCACCAGGGAGGCAACACACCATCCTTAAATCCCGCCTGTTGCCGCAGAAACCCCTTTCTGTACCTCTCACTATGGAGTCCCCTACTGCCACGGCTCTGCCTGATGTCTGTCTCCTCGGCTTTGCTTCAGCGCCAATTTTTGACTCGCAGACCTGTCCGCCTCTCAGACTGGCAGTATCTTCTGTCCTGACAGCTTCCAAGAGGGTGAACCTGTTTTCAAGTGGCACATCCCCCGGGGTCTCCTGTACTTCAAGCATCCATCCCTTCCTCATCGTCGCCCCCGTTCTCTCCTCCGGTGTCTTTGGTGTAACGCTCTCGCTGTAGGTCCTGTCCAGAAAACTCTCGTTTTCCCGGATGAACCTGAGGTCATTCAGTTGCTTCTCCAGTGGCCCAACACGGTCCTTCAGGAGCTGGACCTGGACACACTTCTCACAGCTGTAGCAGCCAGAGGCACCACCACTGTCCCTGACCTCAGTCTTTCTGCAGACTACATGCCTTTTCAAATCTGCCCACTTCTCCCCCTACCTTTGTATTGACTGCACACCTGGTCAATTCCACCATCCAGATCATTACTAATAACGTGACCCAATACTGGCCCTTGTGGGCCCCAGCCAACTGGAAAAGGCAGCCTTTTCCTTCTATCATTCGGTAATGCCGTGGGCTCTTATCTTGTTTCATAGCCTCAAGTGTGAAACCTTCTGAAAATCCAAGAAAACATCGACTGATTCACCTTTGTCTATCCTCCCTGTTATAATAATTCCCTATGTTTGTCAGGGAAGATTCCTCCTTAAGGAAACCAATGCTGGCTTATATTTTATTGTGTGAAATCAAGTATCCCGAAACCACATTCTTAATAAGACCGTAAAATATAGGAGCAGATTTAGGCCATTTGGCCCATCAGATCTGCTCCACTATTCAGTCATGACTGAGGCTTTTGCCCTCTCCTCAGCCCCACTCCCCAGCCTTCTCCCCATATCTTTTGATGCTGTGGACAATCAATAACCTATCAAGCTCTGCCTTAAATGTACCCAATGACCTGACCTCCACATGCCTGTGGTAACAAATTCCACAAGTTCACCACCCTCTGGCTAAAGAAATTTCTCCGCACCTCCATTTTGAATGGACACCCCTCTATCCTGAGACTGTGCCCTCTTGTCCCTGACTCTTCCACCGTTAAAACATCCTTTCCATGTCTACTCTCGCTACGCCATTCAAAAGGTTTCAATGAGATCTCCCTTCACCCTTCTAAGTCCAAGCCAGTACAGACCTAGAGCCGTCAAACGTTGCTCGGATGATAACCCTTTCATTCCTGGAGTCATCCTTGTGAACCTCCTCTGGACCCTCTCCAATGCCAGCACATCTCTTCTCAGATGAGGAGCCCAAAACTGTTCACAATACGCAAGGTGAGGCCTCACCAGTACCTTATAAAGCCTCAGCATCATATCCTAACTCTTGTATTCTAGACCTCTTGAAATGAATGCTAACATGGCATTTGCCTTCCTCACCACCGACTCAACCTGCAAGTTAAACTTCAGGGTGTTCTGCACAAGGATTTGCAAATCCCTTTGGCATCTTAGATTTTTCGATTTACTCCCATTTCAAAAATAGTCCATGCATTTATTTCTACTACCAAAGTGCACGACCATGCATTTTCCAACATTGTATTTCATTTGCCACTTTCTTGCCCATTCTCCTAATCCGTCTAAGTCCTTCTGCAGCCTATCTGTTTCCTCAACACTACCTGTCCCTCCACCAATCTTCATATTGTCTGAAAATTTAGCAACAAAGCTACTTATTCCATTATCTAAATCATTGATATACAGCATAAAAAGAAGCAGTCCCAACACCGACCCCTGTGGAACACCACTAGTCACTGGCACAAACCAGAAAAGAATCCTTTTATTCACTCTCACTGGCTCCTACCAATCAGCCAATGCTCCACTATGCCAGTTACTTGCATGTAATACCATGGGTTCTTAGATTGATGAGTAGGCTAATGTGTGGCACCTTGTCAATAATGGACTCAAACATCTTTCTATCCACTGAAGTCACGCTAAATGGTCAATAATTTCCTGTCCTTTCACTCCCGTCCTCCCTTCTTAAAAACTGCAGTGACATTTGCAATTTTCAAGTCTACCAGACCCATTCAGGAATCTAGTGGTTCTTAAAAGATCATTACTAATACATTGACAGTCTCTTCAGCTTACTCCATCAGACACTCCGTAAGGTCCATTTTCTCTTGTATCTCTCAGATTTCCAAGTGCCTTCTCTTTAGTAATAGTGACTAATCTCACTCCTGCCATTCGACATTCTTACGTTTCGGGCTTGCTACTGATTTCTTTCACAGTGAAGACTGACACAAAGTAGTTCAATAGTGTGTTACAATGTATTTTTCCCCATTACTAGTTTATCAGCATTATTTTCCAATTATTTCCCATGTGTCCAATGAAACACCTGTCTTTTACTCTTTCAATATGTCTTAAAAAAAAAATTTGGCATCCTCTTTTAATTTTCACTAGTCCCACGTTTGTGAATCCACCGGGGAAGTCGGAGACCCTGTAACTGAGACCGTGAATCCACTGGGGAGGGCGGGGACCCTGTACCTGAGACCGTGAACCCACTGGGGAAGTCGGGGACCCTGTACCTGAGACCGTGAATCCACTGGGGAGGTCGGGGACCCTGTACCTGAGACCGTGAATCCACTGGGGAAGTCAGAGACCCTGTACCTGAGACCGTGAATCCACTGGGGAAGTCGGGGACGCTGTACCTGAGACCGTGAATCCACCGGGGAAGTCGGGGACCCTGTACCTGAGACCATGAATCCACTGGGGAAGTCAGAGACCCTGTACCTGAGACCGTGAAAACACTGGGGAGGTCGGAGACCCTGTACCTGAGACCGTGAACCCACTGGGGAAGTCGGGGACCCTGTACCTGAGACCGTGAATCCACTGGGGAAGTCAGAGACCCTGTACCTGAGACCGTGAATCCACCGGGGAAGTCAGAGACCCTGTAACTGAGACCGTGAATCCACTGGGGAAGTCAGAGACCCTGTACCTGAGACCGTGAACCCACTGGGGAAGTCAGAGACCCTGTACCTGAGACCGTGAATCCACTGGGGAAGTCGGGGACCCTGTACCTGAGACCGTGAATCCACCGGGGAAGTCGGGGACCCTGTACCTGAGACCGTGAACCCACTGGGGAAGTCAGAGACCCTGTACCTGAGACCGTGAATCCACCGGGGAAGTCGGGGACCCTGTACCTGAGACCGTGAATCCACTGGGGAAGTCAGAGACCCTGTACCTGAGACCGTGAATCCACTGGGGAAGTCAGAGACCCTGTACCTGAGACCGTGAATCCACTGGGGAAGTCGGAGACCCTGTACCTGAGACCGTGAATCCACTGGGGAAGTCGGAGCCCAGTAACTGAGACCGTGAATCCACTGGGGAAGTCAGAGACCCAGTACCTCTGACCGTGAATCCACTGGGGAAGTCAGAGACCCTGTACCTGAGACCGTGAATCCACCGGGGAAGTCGGGGACCCTGTACCTGAGACCGTGAATCCACTGGGGAAGTCGGGGACCCTGTACCTGAGACCGTGAATCCACTGGGGAAGTCGGAGACCCTGTACCTGAGACCGTGAATCCACTGGGGAAGTCGGAGACCCAGTACCTGAGACCGTGAACCCACTGGGGAAGTCGGGGACCCTGTACCTGAGACCGTGAATCCACTGGGGAAGTCGGGGACCCTGTACCTGAGACCGTGAATCCACCGGGGAGGTCGGAGACCCTGTACCTGAGACCGTGAATCCACTGGGGAAGTCAGAGACCCTGTACCTGAGACCGTGAATCCACCGGGGAAGTCGGAGACCCTGTACCTGAGACCGAGAATCCACTGGGGAAGTCGGAGACCCTGTACCTGAGACCGTGAATCCACCGGGGAAGTCGGAGACCCTGTACCTGAGACGGTGAACCCACTGGGGAAGTCGGAGACCCTGTACCTGAGACGGTGAACCCACTGGGGAAGTCAGAGTCACTGTACCTGAGACCATGAATCCACTGGGGAAGTCGGGGACCCTGTACCTGAGACCGTGAATCCACCGGGGAAGTCGGGGACCCTGTACCTGAGACCGTGAATCCACCGGGGAAGTCAGAGACACTGTACCTGAGACCATGAATCCACTGGGGAAGTCGGGGACCCTGTACCTGAGACTGTGAATCCACTGGAGAAGTCGGGGACCCTGTACCTGAGACCGTGAATCCACTGGGGAAGTCAGAGACCCTGTACCTGAGACTGTGAATCCACTGGGGAAGTCGGGGACCCTGTACCTGAGACCGTGAATCCACCGGGGAGGTCGGAGACCCTGTACCTGAGACCGTGAATCCACTGGGGAAGTCAGAGACCCTGTACCTGAGACCGTGAATCCACCGGGGAAGTCGGAGACCCTGTACCTGAGACCGTGAATCCACCGGGGAAGTCGGAGACCCTGTACCTGAGACGGTGAACCCACTGGGGAAGTCGGAGACCCTGTACCTGAGACGGTGAACCCACTGGGGAAGTCGGAGACCCTGTACCTGAGACCATGAATCCACTGGGGAAGTCAGAGACCCTGTACCTGAGACCGTGAATCCACTGGGGAAGTCGGAGACCCTGTACCTGAGACCGTGAATCCACTAGGGAAGTCAGAGACCCTGTACCTGAGACCGTGAATCCACCGGGGAAGTCGGAGACCCTGTACCAGAGACCGTGAATCCACTGGGGAAGTCGGAGACCCTGTACCTGAGACCGTGAATCCACTGGGGAAGTCAGAGACCCTGTACCTGAGACCGTGAATCCACCGGGGAAGTCAGAGACCCTGTACCTGAGACCGTGAATCCACCGGGGAAGTCGGGGACCCTGTACCTGAGACCGTGAATCCACTGGGGAAGTCGGAGACCCTGTACCTGAGACCGTGAATCCACCGGGGAAGTCGGGGACCCTGTACCTGAGACCGTGAATCCACTGGGGAAGTCAGAGACCCTCTACCTGAGACCGTGAATCCACCGGGGAAGTCGGGGACCCTGAACCTGATACCGTGAATCCACCGGGGAAGTCAGAGACCCTGTACCTGAGACCGTGAATCCACTGGGGAAGTCAGAGACCCTGTACCTGAGACCGTGAATCCACCGGGGAAGTCAGAGACCCCGTTCCTGAGACCGTGAATCCACTGGGGAAGTCAGAGACCCTGTACCGGAGACCGTGAATCCACTGGGGAAGTCAGAGACCCTGTACCGGAGACCGTGAACCCACTGGGGAAGTCGGAGACCCTGTACCTGAGACCGTGAATCCACTGGGGAAGTCGGGGACCCTGTACCTGAGACCGTGAATCCACTGGGGAAGTCAGAGACCCCGTACCTGAGACCGTGAATCCACTGGGGAAGTCGGGGACCCTGTACCTGAGACCGTGAATCCACTGGGGAAGTCGGAGACCCTGTACCTGAGACCGTGAATCCACTGGGGAAGTCGGGGACCCTGTACCTGAGACCGTGAATCCACTGGGGAAGTCGGGGACCCTGTACCTGAGACCGTGAATCCACTGGGGAAGTCGGGAACCCTGTACCTGAGACCGTGAATCCACTGGGGAAGTCAGAGACCCTGTGCCTGAGACCGTGAATCCACTGGGGAAGTCAGAGACCCTGTACCTGAGACCGTGAATCCACTGGGGAAGTCAGAGACCCTGTACCTGAGACCGTGAATCCACTGGGGAAGTCGGAGACCCTGTACCTGAGACCGCGAATCCACTGGGGAAGTCGGAGACCCTGTACCTGAGACCGTGAATCCACTGGGGAAGTCAGAGACCCTGTACCTGAGACCGTGAACCCACTGGGGAAGTCAGAGTCACTGTACCTGAGACCATGAATCCACTGGGGAAGTCGGGGACCCTGTACCTGAGACCGTGAATCCACCGGGGAAGTCGGGGACCCTGTACCTGAGACCGTGAATCCACTGGGGAAGTTAGAGACACTGTACCTGAGACCATGAATCCACTGGGGAAGTCGGGGACCCTGTACCTGAGACTGTGAATCCACTGGAGAAGTCGGGGTCCCTGTACCTGAGACCGTGAATCCACTGGGGAAGTCAGAGACCCTGTACCTGAGACCGTGAATCCACTGGGGAAGTCGGGGACCCTGTACCTGAGACCGTGAATCCACTGGGGAAGTCGGAGCCCAGTAACTGAGACCGTGAACCCACTGGGGAAGTTGGGGACCCTGTACCTGAGACCGTGAATCCACTGGGGAAGTCGGAGCCCAGTAACTGAGACCGTGAACCCACTGGGGAAGTTGGGGACCCTGTACCTGAGACCGTGAATCCACGGGGAAGTCGGGGACCCTGTACCTGAGACCGTGAATCCACTGGGGAAGTCAGAGACCCTGTACCTGAGACCGTGAATCCACTGGGGAAGTCAGAGACCCCGTACCTGAGACCGTGAATCCACTGGGGAAGTCGGGGACCCTGTACCAGAGACCGTGAATCCACCGGGGAAGTCGGGGACCCTGTACCTGAGACCGTGAATCCACTGGAAAAGTCAAAGACCCTGTACCTGAGACGGTGAATCCACTGGGGAAGTCGGGGACCCTGTACCTGAGACCGTGAATCCACTGGGGAAGTCGGAGCCCAGTAACTGAGACCGTGAATCCACTGGGGAAGTCGGAGCCCAGTAACTGAGACCGTGAATCCACTGGGGAAGTCAGAGACCCTGTACCTGAGATCGTGAATCCACTGGGGAAGTCGGAGACCCTGTACCTGAGACCGTGAATCCACTGGGGAAGTCGGGGACCCTGTACCTGAGACCGTGAATCCACTGGGGAAGTCAGAGACCCCGTTCCTGAGACCGTGAATCCACTGGGGAAGTCGGAGACCCTGTACCTGAGACCGTGAATCCACTGGGGAAGTCGGAGACCCTGTACCTGAGACCGTGAATCCACTGGGGAGGTCGGGGACCCTGTACCTGAGACCGTGAATCCACTGGGAACGTCAGAGACCCTGTGCCTGAGACCGTGAATCCACTGGGGAAGTCAGAGACCCTGTACCAGAGACCGTGAATCCACTGGGGAAGTCAGAGACCCTGTACCTGAGACCGTGAATCCACTGGGGAAGTCAGAGACCCTGTACCTGATACCGTGAATCCACCGGGGAAGTCAGAGACCCTGTACCTGAGACCGTGAATCCACTGGGGAAGTCAGAGACCCTGTACCTGAGACCGTGAATCCACCGGGGAAGTCAGAGACCCCGTTCCTGAGACCGTGAATCCACTGGGGAAGTCAGAGACCCTGTACCGGAGACCGTGAATCCACTGGGGAAGTCAGAGACCCTGTACCGGAGACCGTGAACCCACTGGGGAAGTCGGAGACCCTGTACCTGAGACCGTGAATCCACTGGGGAAGTCGGGGACCCTGTACCTGAGACCGTGAATCCACTGGGGAAGTCAGAGACCCCGTACCTGAGACCGTGAATCCACTGGGGAAGTCGGGGACCCTGTACCTGAGACCGTGAATCCACTGGGGAAGTCGGAGACCCTGTACCTGAGACCGTGAATCCACTGGGGAAGTCGGGGACCCTGTACCTGAGACCGTGAATCCACTGGGGAAGTCGGGGACCCTGTACCTGAGACCGTGAATCCACTGGGGAAGTCGGGAACCCTGTACCTGAGACCGTGAATCCACTGGGGAAGTCAGAGACCCTGTGCCTGAGACCGTGAATCCACTGGGGAAGTCAGAGACCCTGTACCTGAGACCGTGAATCCACTGGGGAAGTCAGAGACCCTGTACCTGAGACCGTGAATCCACTGGGGAAGTCGGAGACCCTGTACCTGAGACCGCGAATCCACTGGGGAAGTCGGAGACCCTGTACCTGAGACCGTGAATCCACTGGGGAAGTCAGAGACCCTGTACCTGAGACCGTGAACCCACTGGGGAAGTCAGAGTCACTGTACCTGAGACCATGAATCCACTGGGGAAGTCGGGGACCCTGTACCTGAGACCGTGAATCCACCGGGGAAGTCGGGGACCCTGTACCTGAGACCGTGAATCCACTGGGGAAGTTAGAGACACTGTACCTGAGACCATGAATCCACTGGGGAAGTCGGGGACCCTGTACCTGAGACTGTGAATCCACTGGAGAAGTCGGGGTCCCTGTACCTGAGACCGTGAATCCACTGGGGAAGTCAGAGACCCTGTACCTGAGACCGTGAATCCACTGGGGAAGTCGGGGACCCTGTACCTGAGACCGTGAATCCACTGGGGAAGTCGGAGCCCAGTAACTGAGACCGTGAACCCACTGGGGAAGTTGGGGACCCTGTACCTGAGACCGTGAATCCACTGGGGAAGTCGGAGCCCAGTAACTGAGACCGTGAACCCACTGGGGAAGTTGGGGACCCTGTACCTGAGACCGTGAATCCACGGGGAAGTCGGGGACCCTGTACCTGAGACCGTGAATCCACTGGGGAAGTCAGAGACCCTGTACCTGAGACCGTGAATCCACTGGGGAAGTCAGAGACCCCGTACCTGAGACCGTGAATCCACTGGGGAAGTCGGGGACCCTGTACCAGAGACCGTGAATCCACCGGGGAAGTCGGGGACCCTGTACCTGAGACCGTGAATCCACTGGAAAAGTCAAAGACCCTGTACCTGAGACGGTGAATCCACTGGGGAAGTCGGGGACCCTGTACCTGAGACCGTGAATCCACTGGGGAAGTCGGAGCCCAGTAACTGAGACCGTGAATCCACTGGGGAAGTCGGAGCCCAGTAACTGAGACCGTGAATCCACTGGGGAAGTCAGAGACCCTGTACCTGAGATCGTGAATCCACTGGGGAAGTCGGAGACCCTGTACCTGAGACCGTGAATCCACTGGGGAAGTCGGGGACCCTGTACCTGAGACCGTGAATCCACTGGGGAAGTCAGAGACCCCGTTCCTGAGACCGTGAATCCACTGGGGAAGTCGGAGACCCTGTACCTGAGACCGTGAATCCACTGGGGAAGTCGGAGACCCTGTACCTGAGACCGTGAATCCACTGGGGAGGTCGGGGACCCTGTACCTGAGACCGTGAATCCACTGGGAACGTCAGAGACCCTGTGCCTGAGACCGTGAATCCACTGGGGAAGTCAGAGACCCTGTACCAGAGACCGTGAATCCACTGGGGAAGTCAGAGACCCTGTACCTGAGACCGTGAATCCACTGGGGAAGTCGGGGACCCTGTACCTGAGACCGTGAATCCACTGGGGAAGTCGGGGACCCTGTACCTGAGACCGTGAATCCACTGGGGAAGTCGGAGACCCCGTACCTGAGACCGTGAATCCACTGGGGAAGTCAGAGACCCTGTACCTGAGACCGTGAATCCACTGGGGAAGTCGGGGACCCTGTACCTGAGACCGTGAATCCACTGGGGAAGTCAGAGACCCTGTACCTGAGACCGTGAATCCACTGGGGAAGTCGGGGACCCTGTACCTGAGACCGTGAATCCACTGGGGAAGTCAGAGACCCTGTACCTGAGACCATGAATCCACTGGGGAAGTCGGAGACCCTGTACCTGAGACCGTGAATCCACTGGGGAAGTCAGAGACACTGTACCTGAGACCATGAATCCACTGGGGAAGTCGGGGACCCTGTACCTGAGACCGTGAATCCACCGGGGAAGTCGGGGACCCTGTACCTGAGACCGTGAATCCACTGGGGAAGTTAGAGACCCTGTACCTGAGACCGTGAATCCACTGGGGAAGTCGGGGACACCGTACCTGAGACCGTGAATCCACTGGAGAAGTCGGAAACCCTGTACATGAGACCGTGAATCCACTGGGGAAGTCAGAGACCCTGTACCTGAGACAGTGAATCCACTGGGGAAGTCAGAGACCCTGTACCAGAGACCGTGAATCCACTGGGGAAGTCAGAGACCCTGTACCTGAGACCGTGAACCCACTGGGGAAGTCGGGGACCCTGTACCTGAGACCGTGAATCCACCGGGGAAGTCGGGGACCCTGTACCTGAGACCGTGAATCCACTGGAGAAGTCGGAAACCCTGTACCTGAGACCGTGAATCCACCGGGGAAGTCAGAGACCCTGTACCAGAGACCGTGAATCCACTGGGGAAGTCAGAGACCCTGTACCTGAGACCGTGAATCCACTGGGGAAGTCGGGGACCCTGTACCTGAGACCGTGAATCCACTGGGGAAGTCGGGGACCCTGTACCTGAGATCGTGAATCCACTGGGGAAGTCGGGGACCCTGTACCTGAGACCGTGAATCCACTGGGGAAGTCGGAGACCCCGTACCTGAGACCGTGAATCCACTGGGGAAGTCAGAGACCCTGTACCGGAGACCGTGAATCCACTGGGGAAGTCAGAGACCCTGTACCGGAGACCGTGAACCCACTGGGGAAGTCGGAGACCCTGTACCTGAGACCGTGAATCCACAGGGGAGGTCGGAGACCCTGTATCTGAGACCGTGAATCCACTGGAAAAGTCAGAGACCCTGTACCTGAGACCGTGAATCCACTGGGGAGGTCGGAGACCCTGTAACTGAGACCGTGAATCCACAGGGGAGGTCGGAGACCCTGTACCTGAGACCGTGAATCCACTGGGGAAGTCGGAGCCCAGTAACTGAGACCGTGAATCCACTGGGGAAGTCGGGGACCCTGTACCTGAGACCGTGAATCCACCGGGGAAGTCGGGAACCCTGTACCTGAGAACGTGAACCCACTGGGGAAGTCAGAGACCCTGTACCTGAGACCGTGAATCCACTGGGGAAGTCGGAGCCCAGTAACTGAGACCGTGAATCCACTGGGGAAGTCGGAGCCCAGTAACTGAGACCGTGAATCCACTGGGGAAGTCAGAGACCCTGTACCTGAGATCGTGAATCCACTGGGGAAGTCGGGGACCCTGTACCTGAGACCGTGAATCCACTGGGGAAGTCGGGGACCCTGTACCTGAGATCGTGAATCCACTGGGGAAGTCGGGGACCCTGTACCTGAGACCGTGAATCCACTGGGGAAGTCGGGGACCCTGTACCTGAGACCCTGAATCCACTGGGGAAGTCGGAGACCCTGTAACTGAGACCGTGAATCCACTGGGGAAGTCGGAGACCCTGTACCGGAGACCGTGAATACTCCGGGGAAGTCAGAGACCCTGTACCTGAGACCGTGAATCCACTGGGGAAGTCAGAGACCCCGTACCTGTGACCGTGAATCCACTGGGGAAGTCGGAGACCCTGTACCAGAGACCGTGAATCCACTGGGGAAGTCGGAGACCCTGTACCTGAGACCGTGAATCCACTGGGGAAGTCAGAGACCCTGTACCTGAGACCGTGAATCCACAGGGGAAGACGGGGACCCTGTACCTGAGACCGTGAATCCAATGGGGAAGTCGGAGACCCTGTACCTGAGACCGTGAATCCACTGGGGAAGTCGGAGACCCTGTACCTGAGACCGTGAAAACACTGGGGAAGTCGGGGACCCTGTACCTGAGACCGTGAATCCACTGGGGAAGTCGGAGACCATGTACCTGAGACCGTGAATCCACTGGGGAAGTCGGAGCCCAGTAACTGAGACCGTGAATCCACTGGGGAAGTCAGAGATCCAGTACCTGTGACTGTGAATCCACTGGGGAAGTCAGAGACCCTGTACCTGCGACCATGAATCCACAGGGTAAGTCGGAGACCCTGTACCTGAGACCGTGAATCCACTGGAGAAGTCGGGGAGCCTGTACCTGAGACCGTGAATCCACTGGGGAAGTCAGTGACCCTGTAACTGAGACCGTGAATCCACCGGGGAAGTCGGGGACCCTGTACCTGAGACCGTGAATCGACTGGGGAAGTCGGAGCCCAGTAACTGAGACCATGAACCCACTGGGGAAGTCGGGGACCCTGTACCTGAGACCGTGAACCCACTGGGGAAGTCGGGGACCCTGTACCTGAGACCGTGAATCCACTGGGGAAGTCAGAGACCCTGTACCTGAGACCGTGAATCCACTGGGGAAGTCGGGGACCCTGTACCTGAGACCGTGAACCCGCTGGGGAAGTCAGAGACCATGTACCTGAGACCGTGAATCCACTGGGGAAGTCAGAGACCCTGTACATGAGACCATGAATCCACTGGGGAAGTCGGGGACCCTGTACCTGAGACCATGAATCCTCCGGGGAAGTCGGGGACCCTGTACTTGAGACCGTGAACCCTCTGGGGAAGTCGGGGACCCTGTACCTGAGACCGTGAATCCACTGGGGAAGTTGGGGACCCTGTACCTGAGACCGTGAATCCACTGGGGAAGTCAGAGACCTTGTACTGGAGACCGTGAACCCACTGGGGAAGTCGGAGACCCTGTACCTGAGACCGTGAATCCACTGGGGAAGTCAGAGACCCTGTACCTGAGACCGTGAATCCACTGGGGAAGTCAGAGACCCTGTACCTGAGACCGTGAACCCACTGGGGAAGTCGGGGACCCTGTACCTGAGACCGTGAATCCACCGGGGAAGTCGGGGACCCTGTACCTGAGACCGTGAATCCACAGGGGAAGTCGGAGACCCTGTACCTGAGACCGTGAATCCACTGGGGAAGTCGGGGACCCTGTACCTGAGACCGTGAATCCACTGGGGAAGTCAGAGACCCTGTACCTGAGACCGTGAATCCACCGGGGAAGTCAGAGACCCTGTACCTGAGACCGTGAATCCACTGGGGAAGTCGGAGACCCTGTACCTGAGACCGTGAATCCACTGGGGAAGTCAGAGACCCTGTACCTGAGACCGTGAATCCACTGGGGAAGTCGGGGACCCTGTACCTGAGACCGTGAATCCACCGGGGAAGTCGGGGACCCTGTACCTGAGACCGTGAATCCACCGGGGAAGTCGGGAACCCTGTACCTGAGACCGTGAATCCACTGGGGAAGTCGGAGACCCTGTACTTGAGACCGTGAATCCACTGGGGAAGTCGGGGACCCTGTACCTGAGACCGTGAATCCACCGGGGAAGTCGGGGACCCTGTACCTGAGACCGTGAACCCACTGGGGAAGTCGGAGACCCTGTACCTGAGACCGTGTATCCACCGGGAAAGTCAGAGACCCTGTACCTGAGACCGTGAATCCACTGGGGAAGTCGGGGACCCTGTACCTGAGACCGTGAATCCACTGGGGAAGTCGGAGACCCAGTAACTGAGACCATGAACCCACTGGGGAAGTCGGAGACCCTGTACCTGAGACCGTGAATCCACTGGGGAAGTCGGGGACCCTGTACCTGAGACCGTGAATCCACTGGGGAAGTCGGGGACCCTGTACCTGAGACCGTGAATCCACCGGGGAAGTCGGAGACCCTGTACCTGAGACCGTGAATCCACTGGGGAAGTCGGGGACCCTGTACCTGAGACCGTGAATCCACTGGGGAAGTCGGAGTCCCAGTAACTGAGACCGTGAACCCACTGGGGAAGATGGGGACCCTGTACCTGAGACCGTGAATCCACTGGGGAAGTCGGGGACCCTGTACCTGAGACCGTGAATCCACTGGGGAAGTCGGAGCCCAGTAACTGAGACCGTGAACCCACTGGGGAAGTCGGGGACCCTGTACCTGAGACCGTGAATCCACCGGGGAAGTCAGAGACCCTGTACCTTATACCGTGAATCCTCCGGGGAAGTCAGAGAACCTGTACCTGAGACCGTGAATCCTCCGGGGAAGTCAGAGACCCTGTACCTGAGACCGTGAATCCTCCGGGGAAGTCAGAGACCCTGTACCTGAGCCCGTGAATCCACCGGGGAAGTCGGGGACCCTGTACCTTAGACCGTGAATCCACAGGGGAAGTCAGAGACCCTGTACCTGAGACCGTGAATCCTCCGGGGAAGTCAGAGACCCTGTACCTGAGACCGTGAATCCACCGGGGAAGTCGGGGACACTGTACCTGAGACCGTGAATCCACAGGGGAAGTCGGAGACCCTGTACCTGAGACCGTAAATCCACTGGGGAAGTCGGGGACCCTGTACCTGAGACCGTGAATCCACCGGGGAAGTCAGAGACCCTGTACCTGAGACCGTGAATCCACTGGGGAAGTCGGAGACCCTGTACCTGAGACCGTGAATCCACTGGGGAAGTCAGAGACCCTGTACCTGAGACCGTGAATCCACTGGGGAAGTCGGGGACCCTGTACCTGAGACCGTGAATACACCGGGGAAGTCGGGGACCCTGTACCTGAGACCGTGAATCCACCGGGGAAGTCGGGAACCCTGTACCTGAGACCGTGAATCCACTGGGGAAGTCGGAGACCCTGTACTTGAGACCGTGAATCCACTGGGGAAGTCGGGGACCCTGTACCTGAGACCGTGAATCCACCGGGGAAGTCGGGGACCCTGTACCTGAGACCGTGAACCCACTGGGGAAGTCGGAGACCCTGTACCTGAGACCGTGAATCCACCGGGGAAGTCAGAGACCCTGTACCTGAGACCGTGAATCCACTGGGGAAGTCGGGGACCCTGTACCTGAGACCGTGAATCCACTGGGGAAGTCGGGGACCCAGTAACTGAGACCATGAACCCACTGGGGAAGTCGGAGACCCTGTACCTGAGACCGTGAATCCACCGGGGAAGTCGGGAACCCTGTACCTGAGACCGTGAATCCACTGGGGAAGTCGGAGACCCTGTACCTGAGACCGTGAATCCACTGGGGAAGTCGGGGACCCTGTACCTGAGACCGTGAATCCACCGGGGAAGTCGGGGACCCTGTACCTGAGACCGTGAACCCACTGGGGAAGTCGGAGACCCTGTACCTGAGACCGTGAATCCACCGGGGAAGTCGGGGACCCAGTAACTGAGACCATGAACCCACTGGGGAAGTCGGAGACCCTGTACCTGAGACCGTGAATCCACTGGGGAAGTCGGGGACCCTGTACCTGAGACCGTGAATCCACCGGGGAAGTCGGGGACGCTGTACCTGAGACCGTGAATCCACTGGGGATGTCGGAGACCCTGTACCTGAGACCGTGAATCCACAGGGGAAGTCGGGGACCCTGTACCTGAGACCGTGAATCCACCGGGGAAGTCGGAGACCCTGTACCTGAGACCGTGAATCCACTGGGGAAGTCGGGGACCCTGTACCTGAGACCGTGAATCCACTGGGGAAGTCGGAGACCCAGTAACTGAGACCGTGAACCCACTGGGGAAGTTGGGGACCCTGTACCTGAGACCGTGAATCCACTGGGGAAGTCGGGGACCCTGTACCTGAGACCGTGAATCCACTGGGGAAGTCGGAGCCCAGTAACTGAGACCGTGAACCCACTGGGGAAGTCGGGGACCCTGTACCTGAGACCGTGAATCCACCGGGGAAGTCAGAGACCCTGTACCTTATACCGTGAATCCTCCGGGGAAGTCAGAGACCCTGTACCTGAGACCGTGAATCCTCCGGGGAAGTCAGAGACCCTGTACCTGAGACCGTGAATCCTCCGGGGAAGTCAGAGACCCTGTACCTGAGACCGTGAATCCACCGGGGAAGTCGGGGACCCTGTACCTGAGACCATGAATCTACGGGGGAATTCGGAGACCCTGTACCTCAGACCGTGAATCCACCGGGGAAGTCAGAGACCCTGTACCTCAGACCGTGAATCCACCGGGGAAGTCAGAGACCCTGTACCTGAGACCGTGAATCCACTGGGGAAGTCGGGGACCCTGTACCTGAGACCGTGAATCCACTGGGGAAGTCGGAGACCCTGTACCTGAGACCGTGAATCCACTGGGGAAGTCGGGGACCCTGTACCTGAGACCGTGAATCCACCGGGGAAGTCGGAGACCCTGTACCTGAGACCGTGAATCAACTGGGGAAGTCGGGGACCCTGTACCTGAGACCGTGAATCCACTGGGGAAGTCAGAGACCCTGTACCTGAGACCGTGAATCCACTGGGGAAGTCAGAGACCCTGTACCTGAGACCGTGAATCCACTGGGGAAGTCGGAGCCCCTGTACCTGAGACCGTGAATCCACTGGGGAAGTCAAAGACCCTGTACCTGAGACGGTGAATCCACTGGGGAAGTCAGAGACCCTGTACCTGAGACGGTGAATCCACTGGGGAAGTCAGAGACCCTGTACCTGAGACCGTGAATCCACTGGGGAAGTCAGAGACCCCGTACCTGAGACCGTGAATCCACTGGGGAAGTCAAAGACCCTGTACCTGAGACGGTGAATCCACTGGGGATGTCGGGGACCCTGTACCTGAGACGGTGAATCCACTGGGGATGTCGGGGACCCTGTACCTGAGACTGTGAATCCACTGAGGAAGTCGGAGACCCTGTACCTGAGACGGTGAATCCACTGGGGAAGTCAAAGACCCTGTACCTGAGACCGTGAACCCACTGGGGAAGTCGGAGACCCTGTACCTGAGACCGTGAATCCTCCGGGGAAGTCAGAGACCCCGTACCTGAGACCGTGAATCCACTGGGGAAGTCGGGGAATCCGTACCTGAGACAGTGAATCCACTGGGGAAGTCAGAGACCCTGTACCTGAGACCGTGAATCCACTGGGGAAGTCAGAGACCCTGTACCTGAGACCCTGAATCCACTGGGGAAGTCAGAGACCCTGTACCTGAGACCGTGAATCCACTGGGGAAGTCGGGGACCCTGTACCTGAGACCGTGAATCCACTGGGGAAGTCAGAGACCCTGTACCTGAGACCGTGAATCCACCGGGGAAGTCAGAGACCCTGTACCTGAGACCCTGAATCCACTGGAGAAGTCGGGGACCCTGTACCTGAGACCGTGAATCCACCGGGGAAGTCGGGGACCCTGTACCTGAGACGGTGAATCCACCGGGGAAGTCGGGGACCCTGTACCTGAGACCGTGAATCCACTGGGGAAGTCGGGGACCCTGTACCTGAGACCGTGAATCCACCAGGGAGGTCGGAGACCCTGTACCTGAGACCGTGAATCCACTGGGGAAGTCAGAGACCCTGTACCTGAGACGGTGAATCCACCGGGGAAGTCGGGGACCCTGTACCTGAGACCGTGAATCCACTGGGGAGGTCGGAGACCCTGTACCTGAGACCGTGAATCCACTGGGGAAGTCAGAGACCCTCTACCTGAGACCGTGAATCCACTGGGGAAGTCAGAGACCCTGTACCTGAGACCGTGAATCCACTGGGGAAGTCAGAGACCCTCTACCTGAGACCATGAATCCACTGGGGAAGTCAGAGACCCTGTACATGAGACCGTGAATCCACTGGGGAAGTCAGAGACCCTGTACCTGAGACCGTGAATCCACTGGGGAAGTCAGAGACCCTGTACCTGAGACCATGAATCCACTGGGGAAGTCAGAGACCCTGTACATGAGACCGTGAATACACTGGGGAAGTCAGAGACCCTGTACCTGAGACCGTGAATCCACTGGGGAAGTCGGAGACCCTGTACCTGAGACCGTGAACCCACTGGGGAAGTCAGAGACCCTGTACATGAGACCGTGAATCCACTGGGGAAGTCAGAGACCCTGTACCTGAGACCGTGAACCCACTGGGGAAGTCAGAGACCCTGTACCTGAGACCGTGAATCCACTGGGGAAGTCGGAGACCCTGTACCTGAGACCGTGAACCCACTGGGGAAGTCAGAGACCCTGTACATGAGACCGTGAATCCACTGGGGAAGTCGGAGACCCTGTACCTGAGACCGTGAATCCACTGGGGAAGTCGGAGACCCTGTACCTGAGACCGTGAACCCACTGGGGAAGTCAGAGACCCTGTACATGAGACCGTGAATCCACTGGGGAAGTCAGAGACCCTGTACCTGAGACCATGAATCCACTGGAGAAGTCGGGGACCCTGTACCTGAGACCGTGAATCCACTGGGGAAGTCGGGGACCCTGTACCTGAGACCGTGAATCCACCGGGGAAGTCGGGAACCCTGTACCTGAGACCGTGAATCCACCGGGGAAGTCGGGAACCCTGTACCTGAGACCATGAATCCACTGGGGAAGTCGGGAACCCTGTACCTGAGACCATGAATCCACTGGGGAAGTCGGGAACCCTGTACCTGAGACCGTGAATCCACTGGGGAGGTCGGGGACCCTGTACCTGAGACCGTGAATCCACTGGGGAAGTCAGAGACCCTGTACCTGAGACCGTGAATCCACTGGGGAGGTCGGGGACCCTGTACCTGAGACCGTGAATCCACTGGGGAAGTCAGAGACCCTGTACCTGAGACCGTGAATACACTGGGGAAGTCGGAGACCCTGTACCTGAGACCGTGAATCCACTGGGGAAGTCGGAGACCCTGTACCTGAGACCGTGAATCCACTGGGGAAGTCGGGGACCCTGTACCTGAGACGGTGAATCCACTGGGGAAGTCAGAGACCCTGTACCTGAGACCGTGAATCCATTGGGGAAGTCGGAGCCCCTGTACCTGAGACCGTGAATCCACTGGGGAAGTCAAAGACCCTGTACCTGAGACGGTGAATCCACTGGGGAAGTCAGAGACCCTGTACCTGAGACGGTGAATCCACTGGGGAAGTCAGAGACCCCGTACCTGAGACCGTGAATCCACTGGGGAAGTCAGAGACCCCGTACCTGAGACCGTGAACCCACTGGGGAAGTCAGAGACCCCGTACCTGAGACCGTGAATCCACTGGGGAAGTCAAAGACCCTGTACCTGAGACGGTGAATCCACTGGGGATGTCGGGGACCCTGTACCTGAGACGGTGAATCCACTGGGGATGTCGGGGACCCTGTACCTGAGACCTTGAATCCACTGGGGAAGTCGGGGACCCCGTACCTGAGACCGTGAATCCACTGGGGAAGTCAGAGACCCTGTACCTGAGACCCTGAATCCACTGGGGAAGTCGGGGACCCTGTACCTGAGACCGTGAACCCACTGGGGAAGTCAGAGACCCTGTACCTGAGACCCTGAATCCACTGGGGAAGTCGGAGACCCTGTACCTGAGACCGTGAATCCACCGGGGAAGTCAGAGACCCTGTACCTGAGACCGTGAATCTACTGGGGAAGTCGGGGACCCTGTACCTGAGACCGTGAATCCACTGGGGAAGTCGGAGACCCTGTACCTGAGACCGTGAATCCACTGGGGAAGTCAGAGACCCTGTACCTGAGACCGTGAATCCACTGGGGAAGTCGGAGACCCTGTACCTGAGACCGTGAATCCACTGGGGAAGTCGGAGACCCTGTACCTGAGACCGTGAATCCACTGGGGAAGTCGGAGACCCTGTACCTGAGACCGTGAATCCACTGGGGAAGTCAAAGACCCTGTACCAGAGACGGTGAATCCACTGGGGAAGTCAGAGACCCTGTACCTGAGACGGTGAATCCACTGGGGAAGTCAGAGACCCTGTACCTGAGACCGTGAATCCACTGGGGAAGTCAGAGACCCCGTACCTGAGACCGTGAATCCACTGGGGAAGTCAAAGACCCTGTACCTGAGACGGTGAATCCACTGGGGATGTCGGGGACCCTGTACCTGAGACGGTGAATCCACTGGGGATGTCGGGGACCCTGTACCTGAGACCTTGAATCCACTGGAGAAGTCGGGGACCCCGTACCTGAGACCGTGAATCCACTGGGGAAGTCGGGGACCCTGTACCTGAGACCGTGAATCCACCGGGGAAGTCAGAGACCCTGTACCTGAGACCATGAATCCACTGGGGATGTCGGGGACCCTGTAACTGAGACCGTGAATCCACTGGGGAAGTCAGAGACCCTGTACCTGAGACCGTGAATCCACTGGGGAAGTCAGAGACCCTGTACCTGAGACCGTGAATCCACTGGGGAAGTCGGGGACCCTGTACCTGAGACCGTGAATCCACTGGGGAAGTCAGAGACCCTGTACCTGAGACTGTGAATCCACCGGGGAAGTCAGAGACCCTGTACCTGAGACCGTGAATCCACTGGGGAAGTCAGAGACCCTGTACCTGAGACCGTGAATCCACTGGGGAAGTCAGAGACCCTGTACCTGAGACCATGAATCCACTGGGGAAGTCAGAGACCCTGTACATGAGACCGTGAATCCACTGGGGAACTCAGAGACCCTGTACCTGAGACCGTGAACCCACTGGGGAAGTCAGAGACCCTGTACATGAGACCGTGAATCCACTGGGGAAGTCAGAGACCCTGTACCTGAGACCATGAATCCACTGGAGAAGTCGGGGACCCTGTACCTGAGACCGTGAATCCACTGGGGAAGTCGGGGACCCTGTACCTGAGACCGTGAATCCACTGGGGAAGTCGGGAACCCTGTACCTGAGACCATGAATCCACCGGGGAAGTCGGGAACCCTGTACCTGAGACCATGAATCCACTGGGGAAGTCGGGAAACCTGTACCTGAGACCATGAATCCACTGGGGAAGTCGGGAACCCTGTACCTGAGACCGTGAATCCACTGGGGAAGTCAGAGACCCTGTACCTGAGACCGTGAATCCACCGGGGAAGTCGGGGACCCTGTACCTGAGACCGTGAATCCACCGGGGAAGTCAGAGACCCTGTACCTGAGACCGTGAATACACTGGGGAAGTCGGAGACCCTGTACCTGAGACCGTGAATCCACTGGGGAAGTCGGGGACCCTGTACCTGAGACAGTGAATCCACCGGGGAAGTCAGAGACCCTGTACCTGAGACCGTGAATACACTGGGGAAGTCGGAGACCCTGTACCTGAGACCGTGAATCCACTGGGGAAGTCGGAGACCCTGTACCTGAGACCGTGAATCCACTGGGGAATTCGGAGACCCTGTACATGAGACAGTGAATCCACTGGGGAAGTCGGGGACCCTGTACCTGAGACCGTGAATCCACTGGGGAAGTCAGAGACCCTGTACCTGAGACGGTGAATCCACTGGGGAAGTCAGAGACCCTGTACCTGAGACCGTGAATCCACTGGGGAAGTCGGAGCCCCTGTACCTGAGACCGTGAATCCACTGGGGAAGTCAAAGACCCTGTACCTGAGACGGTGAATCCACTGGGGAAGTCAGAGACCCTGTACCTGAGACCGTGAATCCACTGGGGAAGTCAGAGACCCTGTACCTGAGACCGTGAATCCACTGGGGAAGTCAGAGACCCCGTACCTGAGACCGTGAATCCACTGGGGAAGTCAAAGACCCTGTACATGAGACGGTGAATCCACTGGGGATGTCGGGGACCCTGTACCTGAGACGGTTAATCCACTGGGGATGTCGGGGACCCTGTACCTGAGACCTTGAATCCACTGGGGAAGTCGGGGACCCTGTACCTGAGACCGTGAATCCACTGGGGAAGTCGGGAACCCTGTACCTGAGACCGTGAATCCACTGGGGAAGTCAGAGACCCTGTACCTGAGACCCTGAATCCACTGGGGAAGTCGTGGACCCTGTACCTGAGACCGTGAACCCACTGGGGAGGTCGGAGACCCTGTACCAGAGACCGTGAATCCACTGGGGAAGTCGGAGACCCTGTACCTGAGACCGTGAATCCACTGGGGAAGTCAGAGACCCTGTACCTGAGACCGTGAATCCACTGGGGAAGTCAGAGACCCTGTAACTGAGACCGTGAATCCACCGGGGAAGTCGGGGACCCTGTACCTGAGACCGTGAATCCAATGGGGAAGTCAGAGACCCTGTATCTGAGACCGTGAATCCACTGGGGAAGTCGGAGACCCTGTACCTGAGACCGTGAATCCACCGGGGAAGTCGGAGACTCTGTACCTGAGACTGTGAATCCACCGGGGAAGTCAGAGACCCTGTACCTGAGACCGTGAATCCACTGGGGAAGTCAGAGACCCTGTACCTGAGACCGTGAATCCACTGGGGAAGTCAGAGACCCTGTACCTGAGACCGTGAATCCACCGGGGAAGTCAGAGACCCTGTACCTGAGACCGTGAATCCACCGGGGAAGTCAGAGACCCTGTACCTGAGACCGTGAATCCACTGGGGATGTCAGAGACCCTGTACCTGAGACCCTGAATCCACTGGGGAAGTCAGAGACCCTGTACATGAGACCGTGAATCCACTGGGGAAGTCAGAGACCCTGTACCTGAGACCGTGAACCCACTGGGGAAGTCAGAGACCCTGTACATGAGACCGTGAATCCACTGGGGAAGTCAGAGACCCTGTACCTGAGACCATGAATCCACTGGAGAAGTCGGGGACCCTGTACCTGAGACCGTGAATCCACTGGGGAAGTCGGGGACCCTGTACCTGAGACCGTGAATCCACCGGGGAAGTCGGGAACCCTGTACCTGAGACCATGAATCCACCGGGGAAGTCGGGAACCCTGTACCTGAGACCATGAATCCACTGGGGAAGTCGGGAACCCTGTACCTGAGACCATGAATCCACTGGGGAAGTCGGGAACCCTGTACCTGAGACCGTGAATCCTCCGGGGAAGTCAGAGACCCTGTACCTGAGACCGTGAATCCACCGGGGAAGTCGGGGACCCTGTACCTGAGACCATGAATCTACGGGGGAATTCGGAGACCCTGTACCTCAGACCGTGAATCCACCGGGGAAGTCAGAGACCCTGTACCTGAGACCGTGAATCCACTGGGGAAGTCGGGGACCCTGTACCTGAGACCGTGAATCCACTGGGGAAGTCGGAGACCCTGTACCTGAGACCGTGAATCCACTGGGGAAGTCGGGGACCCTGTACCTGAGACCGTGAATCCACCGGGGAAGTCGGAGACCCTGTACCTGAGACCGTGAATCCACTGGGGAAGTCGGGGACCCTGTTTCTGAGACCGTGAATCCACTGGGGAAGTCAGAGACCCTGTACCTGAGACCGTGAATCCACTGGGGAAGTCAGAGACCCTGTACCTGAGACCGTGAATCCACTGGGGAAGTCGGAGCCCCTGTACCTGAGACCGTGAATCCACTGGGGAAGTCAAAGACCCTGTACCTGAGACGGTGAATCCACTGGGGAAGTCAGAGACCCTGTACCTGAGACGGTGAATCCACTGGGGAAGTCAGCGACCCTGTACCTGAGACCGTGAATCCACTGGGGAAGTCAGAGACCCCGTACCTGAGACCGTGAATCCACTGGGGAAGTCAAAGACCCTGTACCTGAGACGGTGAATCCACTGGGGATGTCGGGGACCCTGTACCTGAGACGGTGAATCCACTGGGGATGTCGGGGACCCTGTACCTGAGACTGTGAATCCACTGAGGAAGTCGGAGACCCTGTACCTGAGACGGTGAATCCACTGGGGAAGTCAAAGACCCTGTACCTGAGACCGTGAACCCACTGGGGAAGTCGGAGACCCTGTACCTGAGACCGTGAATCCTCCGGGGAAGTCAGAGACCCCGTACCTGAGACCGTGAATCCACTGGGGAAGTCGGGGAATCCGTACCTGAGACCGTGAATCCACTGGGGAAGTCAGAGACCCTGTACCTGAGACCGTGAATCCACTGGGGAAGTCAGAGACCCTGTACCTGAGACCCTGAATCCACTGGGGAAGTCAGAGACCCTGTACCTGAGACCGTGAATCCACTGGGGAAGTCGGGGACCCTGTACCTGAGACCGTGAATCCACCGGGGAAGTCGGGGACCCTGTACCTGAGACGGTGAATCCACCGGGGAAGTCGGGGACCCTGTACCTGAGACCGTGAATCCACTGGGGAAGTCGGGGACCCTGTACCTGAGACCGTGAATCCACCAGGGAGGTCGGAGACCCTGTACCTGAGACCGTGAATCCACTGGGGAAGTCAGAGACCCTGTACCTGAGACGGTGAATCCACCGGGGAAGTCGGGGACCCTGTACCTGAGACCGTGAATCCACTGGGGAGGTCGGAGACCCTGTACCTGAGACCGTGAATCCACTGGGGAAGTCAGAGACCCTCTACCTGAGACCGTGAATCCACTGGGGAAGTCAGAGACCCTGTACCTGAGACCGTGAATCCACTGGGGAAGTCAGAGACCCTGTACCTGAGACCATGAATCCACTGGGGAAGTTAGAGACCCTGTACATGAGACCGTGAATCCACTGGGGAAGTCAGAGACCCTGTACCTGAGACCGTGAATCCACTGGGGAAGTCAGAGACCCTGTACCTGAGACCATGAATCCACTGGGGAAGTCAGAGACCCTGTACATGAGACCGTGAATCCACTGGGGAAGTCAGAGACCCTGTACCTGAGACCGTGAATCCACTGGGGAAGTCGGAGACCCTGTACCTGAGACCGTGAACCCACTGGGGAAGTCAGAGACCCTGTACATGAGACCGTGAATCCACTGGGGAAGTCAGAGACCCTGTACCTGAGACCGTGAACCCACTGGGGAAGTCAGAGACCCTGTACCTGAGACCGTGAATCCACTGGGGAAGTCGGAGACCCTGTACCTGAGACCGTGAACCCACTGGGGAAGTCAGAGACCCTGTACATGAGACCGTGAATCCACTGGGGAAGTCGGAGACCCTGTACCTGAGACCGTGAATCCACTGGGGAAGTCGGAGACCCTGTACCTGAGACCGTGAACCCACTGGGGAAGTCAGAGACCCTGTACATGAGACCGTGAATCCACTGGGGAAGTCAGAGACCCTGTACCTGAGACCATGAATCCACTGGAGAAGTCGGGGACCCTGTACCTGAGACCGTGAATCCACTGGGGAAGTCGGGGACCCTGTACCTGAGACCGTGAATCCACCGGGGAAGTCGGGAACCCTGTACCTGAGACCGTGAATCCACCGGGGAAGTCGGGAACCCTGTACCTGAGACCATGAATCCACTGGGGAAGTCGGGAACCCTGTACCTGAGACCATGAATCCACTGGGGAAGTCGGGAACCCTGTACCTGAGACCGTGAATCCACTGGGGAGGTCGGGGACCCTGTACCTGAGACCGTGAATCCACTGGGGAAGTCAGAGACCCTGTACCTGAGACCGTGAATCCACTGGGGAGGTCGGGGACCCTGTACCTGAGACCGTGAATCCACTGGGGAAGTCGGAGACCCTGTACCTGAGACCGTGAATCCACTGGGGAAGTCGGAGACCCTGTACCTGAGACCGTGAATCCACTGGGGAAGTCGGGGACCCTGTACCTGAGACGGTGAATCCACTGGGGAAGTCAGAGACCCTGTACCTGAGACCGTGAATCCACTGGGGAAGTCAAAGACCCTGTACCTGAGACGGTGAATCCACTGGGGAAGTCAGAGACCCTGTACCTGAGACGGTGAATCCACTGGGGAAGTCAGAGACCCTGTACCTGAGACCGTGAATCCACTGGGGAAGTCAGAGACCCCGTACCTGAGACCGTGAATCCACTGGGGAAGTCAGAGACCCTGTACCTGAGACGGTGAATCCACTGGGGATGTCGGGGACCCTGTACCTGAGACGGTGAATCCACTGGGGATGTCGGGGACCCTGTACCTGAGACCTTGAATCCACTGGGGAAGTCGGGGACCCCGTACCTGAGACCGTTAATCCACTGGGGAAGTCAGAGACCCTGTACCTGAGACCCTGAATCCACTGGGGAAGTCAGAGACCCTGTACCTGAGACCGTGAATCCACTGGGGAAGTCAGAGACCCTGTACCTGAGACCGTGAATCCACTGGGGAAGTCGGAGCCCCTGTACCTGAGACCGTGAATCCACTGGGGAAGTCAAAGACCCTGTACCTGAGACGGTGAATCCACTGGGGAAGTCAGAGACCCTGTACCTGAGACGGTGAATCCACTGGGGAAGTCAGAGACCCTGTACCTGAGACCGTGAATCCACTGGGGAAGTCAGAGACCCCGTACCTGAGACCGTGAATCCACTGGGGAAGTCAAAGACCCTGTACCTGAGACGGTGAATCCACTGGGGATGTCGGGGACCCTGTACCTGAGACGGTGAATCCACTGGGGATGTCGGGGACCCTGTACCTGAGACTGTGAATCCACTGAGGAAGTCGGAGACCCTGTACCTGAGACGGTGAATCCACTGGGGAAGTCAAAGACCCTGTACCTGAGACCGTGAACCCACTGGGGAAGTCGGAGACCCTGTACCTGAGACCGTGAATCCTCCGGGGAAGTCAGAGACCCCGTACCTGAGACCGTGAATCCACTGGGGAAGTCGGGGAATCCGTACCTGAGACCGTGAATCCACTGGGGAAATCAGAGACCCTGTACCTGAGACCGTGAATCCACTGGGGAAGTCAGAGACCCTGTACCTGAGACCCTGAATCCACTGGGGAAGTCAGAGACCCTGTACCTGAGACCGTGAATCCACTGGGGAAGTCGGGGACCCTGTACCTGAGACCGTGAATCCACTGGGGAAGTCAGAGACCCTGTACCTGAGACCGTGAATCCACCGGGGAAGTCGGGGACCCTGTACCTGAGACGGTGAATCCACCGGGGAAGTCGGGGACCCTGTACCTGAGACCGTGAATCCACTGGGGAAGTCGGGGACCCTGTACCTGAGACCGTGAATCCACCAGGGAGGTCGGAGACCCTGTACCTGAGACCGTGAATCCACTGGGGAAGTCAGAGACCCTGTACCTGAGACGGTGAATCCACCGGGGAAGTCGGGGACCCTGTACCTGAGACCGTGAATCCACTGGGGAGGTCGGAGACCCTGTACCTGAGACCGTGAATCCACTGGGGAAGTCAGAGACCCTCTACCTGAGACCGTGAATCCACTGGGGAAGTCAGAGACCCTGTACCTGAGACCGTGAATCCACTGGGGAAGTCAGAGACCCTGTACCTGAGACCATGAATCCACTGGGGAAGTTAGAGACCCTGTACATGAGACCGTGAATCCACTGGGGAAGTCAGAGACCCTGTACCTGAGACCGTGAATCCACTGGGGAAGTCAGAGACCCTGTACCTGAGACCATGAATCCACTGGGGAAGTCAGAGACCCTGTACATGAGACCGTGAATCCACTGGGGAAGTCAGAGACCCTGTACCTGAGACCGTGAATCCACTGGGGAAGTCGGAGACCCTGTACCTGAGACCGTGAACCCACTGGGGAAGTCAGAGACCCTGTACATGAGACCGTGAATCCACTGGGGAAGTCAGAGACCCTGTACCTGAGACCGTGAACCCACTGGGGAAGTCAGAGACCCTGTACCTGAGACCGTGAATCCACTGGGGAAGTCGGAGACCCTGTACCTGAGACCGTGAACCCACTGGGGAAGTCAGAGACCCTGTACATGAGACCGTGAATCCACTGGGGAAGTCGGAGACCCTGTACCTGAGACCGTGAATCCACTGGGGAAGTCGGAGACCCTGTACCTGAGACCGTGAACCCACTGGGGAAGTCAGAGACCCTGTACATGAGACCGTGAATCCACTGGGGAAGTCAGAGACCCTGTACCTGAGACCATGAATCCACTGGAGAAGTCGGGGACCCTGTACCTGAGACCGTGAATCCACTGGGGAAGTCGGGGACCCTGTACCTGAGACCGTGAATCCACCGGGGAAGTCGGGAACCCTGTACCTGAGACCGTGAATCCACCGGGGAAGTCGGGAACCCTGTACCTGAGACCATGAATCCACTGGGGAAGTCGGGAACCCTGTACCTGAGACCATGAATCCACTGGGGAAGTCGGGAACCCTGTACCTGAGACCGTGAATCCACTGGGGAGGTCGGGGACCCTGTACCTGAGACCGTGAATCCACTGGGGAAGTCAGAGACCCTGTACCTGAGACCGTGAATCCACTGGGGAGGTCGGGGACCCTGTACCTGAGACCGTGAATCCACTGGGGAAGTCGGAGACCCTGTACCTGAGACCGTGAATCCACTGGGGAAGTCGGAGACCCTGTACCTGAGACCGTGAATCCACTGGGGAAGTCGGGGACCCTGTACCTGAGACGGTGAATCCACTGGGGAAGTCAGAGACCCTGTACCTGAGACCGTGAATCCACTGGGGAAGTCAAAGACCCTGTACCTGAGACGGTGAATCCACTGGGGAAGTCAGAGACCCTGTACCTGAGACGGTGAATCCACTGGGGAAGTCAGAGACCCTGTACCTGAGACCGTGAATCCACTGGGGAAGTCAGAGACCCCGTACCTGAGACCGTGAATCCACTGGGGAAGTCAGAGACCCTGTACCTGAGACGGTGAATCCACTGGGGATGTCGGGGACCCTGTACCTGAGACGGTGAATCCACTGGGGATGTCGGGGACCCTGTACCTGAGACCTTGAATCCACTGGGGAAGTCGGGGACCCCGTACCTGAGACCGTTAATCCACTGGGGAAGTCAGAGACCCTGTACCTGAGACCCTGAATCCACTGGGGAAGTCGGGGACCCTGTACCTGAGACCGTGAACCCACTGGGGAAGTCAGAGACCCTGTACCTGAGACCCTGAATCCACTGGGGAAGTCGGAGACCCTGTACCTGAGACCGTGAATCCACCGGGGAAGTCAGAGACCCTGTACCTGAGACCGTGAATCTACTGGGGAAGTCGGGGACCCTGTACCTGAGACCGTGAATCCACTGGGGAAGTCGGAGACCCTGTACCTGAGACCGTGAATCCACTGGGGAAGTCAGAGACCCTGTACCTGAGACCGTGAATCCACTGGGGAAGTCGGAGACCCTGTACCTGAGACCGTGAATCCACTGGGGAAGTCGGAGACCCTGTACCTGAGACCGTGAATCCACTGGGGAAGTCGGAGACCCTGTACCTGAGACCGTGAATCCACTGGGGAAGTCAAAGACCCTGTACCAGAGACGGTGAATCCACTGGGGAAGTCAGAGACCCTGTACCTGAGACGGTGAATCCACTGGGGAAGTCAGAGACCCTGTACCTGAGACCGTGAATCCACTGGGGAAGTCAGAGACCCCGTACCTGAGACCGTGAATCCACTGGGGAAGTCAAAGACCCTGTACCTGAGACGGTGAATCCACTGGGGATGTCGGGGACCCTGTACCTGAGACGGTGAATCCACTGGGGATGTCGGGGACCCTGTACCTGAGACCTTGAATCCACTGGGGAAGTCGGGGACCCCGTACCTGAGACCGTGAATCCACTGGGGAAGTCGGGGACCCTGTACCTGAGACCGTGAATCCACCGGGGAAGTCAGAGACCCTGTACCTGAGACCATGAATCCACTGGGGATGTCGGGGACCCTGTACCTGAGACCGTGAACCCACTGGGGAGGTCGGAGACCCTGTAACTGAGACCGTGAATCCACTGGGGAAGTCAGAGACCCTGTACCTGAGACCGTGAATCCACTGGGGAAGTCAGAGACCCTGTACCTGAGACCGTGAATCCACCGGGGAAGTCGGGGACCCTGTACCTGAGACCGTGAATCCAATGGGGAAGTCAGAGACCCTGTACCTGAGACCGTGAATCCACTGGGGAAGTCGGAGACCCTGTACCTGAGACCGTGAATCCACTGGGGAAGTCAGAGACCCTGTACCTGAGACCGTGAATCCACTGGGGAAGTCGGGGACCCTGTACCTGAGACCGTGAATCCACTGGGGAAGTCAGAGACCCTGTACCTGAGACTGTGAATCCACCGGGGAAGTCAGAGACCCTGTACCTGAGACCGTGAATCCACTGGGGAAGTCAGAGACCCTGTACCTGAGACCGTGAATCCACTGGGGAAGTCAGAGACCCTGTACCTGAGACCATGAATCCACTGGGGAAGTCAGAGACCCTGTACAGGAGACCGTGAATCCACTGGGGAAGTCAGAGACCCTGTACCTGAGACCGTGAACCCACTGGGGAAGTCAGAGACCCTGTACATGAGACCGTGAATCCACTGGGGAAGTCAGAGACCCTGTACCTGAGACCATGAATCCACTGGAGAAGTCGGGGACCCTGTACCTGAGACCGTGAATCCACTGGGGAAGTCGGGGACCCTGTACCTGAGACCGTGAATCCACTGGGGAAGTCGGGAACCCTGTACCTGAGACCATGAATCCACCGGGGAAGTCGGGAACCCTGTACCTGAGACCATGAATCCACTGGGGAAGTCGGGAACCCTGTACCTGAGACCATGAATCCACTGGGGAAGTCGGGAACCCTGTACCTGAGACCGTGAATCCACTGGGGAGGTCGGGGACCCTGTACCTGAGACCGTGAATCCACTGGGGAAGTCAGAGACCCTGTACCTGAGACCGTGAATCCACCGGGGAAGTCGGGGACCCTGTACCTGAGACCGTGAATCCACCGGGGAAGTCAGAGACCCTGTACCTGAGACCGTGAATACACTGGGGAAGTCGGAGACCCTGTACCTGAGACCGTGAATCCACTGGGGAATTCGGAGACCCTGTACATGAGACAGTGAATCCACTGGGGAAGTCGGGGACCCTGTACCTGAGACCGTGAATCCACTGGGGAAGTCAGAGACCCTGTACCTGAGACGGTGAATCCACTGGGGAAGTCAGAGACCCTGTACCTGAGACCGTGAATCCACTGGGGAAGTCGGAGCCCCTGTACCTGAGACCGTGAATCCACTGGGGAAGTCAAAGACCCTGTACCTGAGACGGTGAATCCACTGGGGAAGTCAGAGACCCTGTACCTGAGACCGTGAATCCACTGGGGAAGTCAGAGACCCTGTACCTGAGACCGTGAATCCACTGGGGAAGTCAGAGACCCCGTACCTGAGACCGTGAATCCACTGGGGAAGTCAAAGACCCTGTACATGAGACGGTGAATCCACTGGGGATGTCGGGGACCCTGTACCTGAGACGGTTAATCCACTGGGGATGTCGGGGACCCTGTACCTGAGACCTTGAATCCACTGGGGAAGTCGGGGACCCTGTACCTGAGACCGTGAATCCACTGGGGAAGTCGGGAACCCTGTACCTGAGACCGTGAATCCACTGGGGAAGTCAGAGACCCTGTACCTGAGACCCTGAATCCACTGGGGAAGTCGTGGACCCTGTACCTGAGACCGTGAACCCACTGGGGAGGTCGGAGACCCTGTACCAGAGACCGTGAATCCACTGGGGAAGTCGGAGACCCTGTACCTGAGACCGTGAATCCACTGGGGAAGTCAGAGACCCTGTACCTGAGACCGTGAATCCACTGGGGAAGTCAGAGACCCTGTACCTGAGACCGTGAATCCACCGGGGAAGTCGGGGACCCTGTACCTGAGACCGTGAATCCACTGGGGAAGTCGGGGACCCTGTACCTGAGACCGTGAATCCACCGGGGAAGTCGGGAACCCTGTACCTGAGACCATGAATCCACCGGGGAAGTCGGGAACCCTGTACCTGAGACCATGAATCCACTGGGGAAGTCGGGAACCCTGTACCTGAGACCATGAATCCACTGGGGAAGTCGGGAACCCTGTACCTGAGACCGTGAATCCACTGGGGAGGTCAGAGACCCTGTACCTGAGACCGTGAACGCACTGGGGAAGTCGGGAACCCTGTACCTGAGACCGTGAATCCACTGGGGAAGTCGGAGACCCTGTACCTGAGACCGTGAATCCACTGGGGAAGTCAGAGACCCTGTACCTGAGACCGTGAATCCACTGGGGAGGTCGGAGACCCTGTACCTGAGACCGTGAATCCACTGGGGAAGTCAGAGACCCTGTACCTGAGACCGTGAATCCACTGGGGAAGTCAGAGACCCTGTACCTGAGACCGTGAATCCACTGGGGAAGTCGGAGACCCTGTACCTGAGACCGTGAATCTACTGTGGAAGTCAAAGACCCTGTACCTGAGACCGTGAATCCACTGGGGAAGTCGGAGACCCTGTACCTGAGACGGTGAATCCACTGGGGATGTCGGGGACCCTGTACCTGAGACGGTGAATCCACTGGGGATGTCGGGGACCCTGTACCTGAGACCTTGAATCCACTGGGGAAGTCGGGGACCCCGTACCTGAGACCGTGAATCCACTGGGGAAGTCAGAGACCCTGTACCTGAGACCATGAATCCACTGGGGAAGTCAGAGACCCTGTACCTGAGACCGTGAATCCACTGGGGAAGTCAGAGACCCTGTACCTGAGACTGTGAATCCACCGGGGAAGTCAGAGACCCCGTACCTGAGACCGTGAATCCACTGGGGAAGTCAGAGTCCCTGTACCTGAGACCGTGTATCCACCGGGGAAGTCAGAGACCCTGTACCTGAGACCGTGTATCCACCGGGGAAGTCAGTGATCTAATGTCTCTGAGTCTTTGAATTGACTAGGAAAGGCGGAGATCCTATGTCCTTGAGTTCATTAGTCCACCGTAGGTCGCCTGTCCTGGGATTGAAGGCAGTCTGTTTTTGAGTGGGATGTGTGGAGCAAAGAAGTTTGCTTTGCTTTTGCTAACTCAAATGACACGTTTCACTATATGTTCATTGTATGTGCAGTTCACAGTATGTTCATCCTATGTTCATTTCACTGTATGTCCTCTCTATGTGCATTTCACTGTACGTTCCCTGTATGTTCATTTCACTGTACGTTACATGTGTGTGCATTTCACTGTAAGTTCCCTGTATGTTCATTTCACTGTATGTTCCCTGTATGTTCATTTCACTGTATGTTCCCTGTATGTGCATTTCACTGTACGTTCCCTGTATGTTCATTTCACTGTATGTTCCCTGTATGTTCATTTCACTGTACGTTCCCTGTATGTGCATTTCACTGTACGTCCCCTGTATGTGCATTTCACTGTACGTCCCCTGTATGTGCATTTCACTGTATGTTCCCTGTATGTTCAATTCACTGTATGTTCCCTGTATGTGCATTTCACTGTATGTTCCCTGTATGTACATTTTGTGTTCATTTCACTGTATGTTCCCTGTATGTACATTTTGTTCATTTCACTGTATGTTCCCTGTATGTGTATTTCACTGTACGTTCCCTGTATGATCATTTCACTGTATGTTCCCTGGATGTGTATTTCACTGTACGTTCCCTGTATGTTCATTTCACTGTATGTTCCCTGTATGTCATTTCACTGTATGTTCACTGTATTTTCATTTCACTGTATGTTCATTTCACATTACGTTCCCTGTATGTTCATTTCACTGTATGTTCCCTGTATGTTCATTTCACAAGATGTTCCCTGGATGTTCATTTCACTGTATGTTCCCTGTATGTGTATTTCACTGTACGTTCCCTGTATGATCATTTCACTGTATGTTCACTGTATTTTCATTTCACTGTATGTTCATTTCACATTACGTTCCCTGTATGTTCATTTCACTGTATGTTCCCTGTATGTGCATTTCACTATATGTTCCCGGTATGTTCATTTCACAAGATGTTCCCTTGATGTTCATTTCACTGTATGTTCCCTGTATGTTCATTTCACTGTATGTTCCCTGTATGTGCATTTCACTGTATGTGCCCTGTATGTGCATTTCACTGTACGTTCCCTGTATGTTCATTTCACTGTATGTTCCCTGTATGTGCATTTCACTGTACGTTCCCTGTATGTGTATTTCACTGTACGTTCCCTGTATGTTCATTTCACTGTATGTTCCCTGTATGTCATTTCACTGTATGTTCATTTCACATTACGTTCCCTGTATGTTCATTTCACATTACGTTCCCTGTATGTTCATTTCACTGTATGTTCCCTGTATGTTCATTTCACAAGATGTTCCCTGGATGTTCATTTCACTGTATGTTCCCTGCATGTGCATTTCACTGCATGTTCCCTGTATGTGCATTTCTCTGTATGTTCCCTGTATGTTCATTTCACTGTATGTTCATTTCACTGTATGTTCCCTGTATGTGTATTTCACCGTACGTTCCCTGTATGTTCATTTCACTGTACGTTCCCTGTATGTTCATTTCACTGTATGTTCCCTGTATGTGTATTTCACTGTACGTTCCCTGCATGATCATTTCACTGTATGTTCACTGTATTTTCATTTCACTGTATGTTCATTTCACAGTACGTTCCCTGTATGTTCATTTCACTGTATGTTCCCTGTATGTTCATTTCACTGTATGTTCCCTGTATGTGCATTTCACTGTATGTTCCCTGTATGTTCATTTCACTGTATGTTCCCTGTATGTGCATTTCACTATATGTTCCCAGTATGTTCATTTCACAAGATGTTCCCTGTATGTTCATTTCACTGTATGTTCCCTGTATGTGCATTTCACTGTATGTGCCCTGTATGTGCATTTCACGGTATGTTCCCTGTATGTTCATTTCACTGTATGTTCCCTGTATGTGCATTTCACTGTACGTTCCCTGTATGTGCATTTCACTGTATGTTCCCTGTATGTTCATTTCACTGTATGTTCCCTGTATGTTCAATGTGTGTTCATTTCACTGTATGTTCCCTGTATGTTCATTTCACTGTATGTTCCCTGTATGTTCATTTCACTGTACGTTCCCTGTATGTGCATTTCACTGTATGTTCCCTGTATGTTCATTTCACTGTATGTTCCCTGTATGATCATTTTACTGTATGTTCCCTGTATGATCATTTCACTGTATGTTCCCTGTATGTTCATTTCACTGTATGTTCCCTGTATGTGCATTTCACTGTATGTTCCCTGTATGTGCATTTCACTGTATGTTCCCTGTATGATCATTTCACTGTATGTTCCCTGTATGTGCATTTCACTGTAAGCTTACTTGGATTTCCATTTCGACTCCAAATTCGTCCTCAGGTCAGATGAGATGTCCCGAATCTAGGCACCAGGCAGACAACACGGCCCTTGGGACTCTGGATAGTTTCAAAGTAGAATTCTCTCTATTACCCTGACTGTACTATTCCCAATTACAATTTCACTTCACTCCCTCACTTGAATGTCTCCCTGAACCACGAGCCAGAATTGCATCACTTATCCATCCTGCAGCACCCACTCACATCCTCTTTGAGAATCAGCAACTAACTCGGACTCTCAGACCTACTGAGCACACTCAAGGGCTGAGGTTCCTGAGGCACCACCTCTACCTGCCTCACTCGTACTCACACACCCTTGTCCCTGGCCACAGACTGAATTTGAAATAGTCAATCTACTAGGTGTGACTGCCTCCTGGAACACAGTGTCCAGGTAACCCCCCCTCCCTGGAACACAGGGTCCAGGTAACAACCCCCTCCCTGGAACACAGAGTCCAGGTAACACCCCCCCCCAGAACAGTTTCCAGGTTACCCCCCCCTCCCTAGATCAGTGTCCAGGTAACCCTCCCCTCTCCTAGTCACACACTGTCCAGGTAACCCCCCCTCCCCACTGGAACAGAGTCCAGGTAACAACCCCCCTCCCTGGAACACAGAGTCCAGGTAACCCCCCCCTCCCTGGAACACAGAGTCCAGGTATCAACCCCCCCCCTCCCTGGAACACAGAGTCCAGGTAACCCCCCCCTCCCCCCTGGAACACAGAGTCCAGGTAACCCCCCCTCCCTCCTCCCTGGAACACTGAGTCCAGGTAACACCCCCCCCGGACACACTGAGTCCAGGTAACACCCCCCTCCCTGTAACACTGAGTCCAGGTAACAACCCCCCTCCCTGGAACACAGAGTCCAGGTAACCCCCCCTCCCTGGAACACAGAGTCCAGGTATCAACCCCCCCCCCCCTCCCTGTAACACTGAGTCCAGGTAACAACCCCCTCCCTGTAACACTGAGTCCAGGTAACAACCCCCCTCCCTGTAACACTGAGTCCAGGTAACAACCCCCCTCCCTGGAACACAGAGTCCAGGTAACCCCCCCTCCCTGGAACACAGAGTCCAGGTATCAACCCCCCCCCCCTCCCTGGAACACAGAGTCCAGGTAACAACCCCCCTCCCTGGAATACTGAGTCCAGGTATCAACCCCCACCCCTCCCTGTAACACTGAGTCCAGGTAACAACCCCCTCCCTGTAACACTGAGTCCAGGTAACAACCCCCTCCCTGTAACACTGAGTCCAGGTAACAACCCCCCTCCCTGTAACACTGAGTCCAGGTAACACCCCCCCCCGGAACACTGAGTCCAGGTAACACCCCCCCCTGGAACACAGAGTCCAGGTAACAACCCCCTCCCTCGAACACAGAGTCCAGGTAACTACCCCCCTCCCTGGAACACAGAGTCCAGGTAACCCCCCATCCCTGGAACACAGAGTCCAGGTAACCCCCCCTCCCTGGAACACAGAGTCCAGGTAACAACCCCCTCCCTGGAACACAGAGTCCAGGTAACCCCCCCTCCCTGGAACACAGAGTCCAGGTAACAACCCCCTCCCTCGAACACAGAGTCCAGGTAACAACCCCCCTCCCTGGAACACAGAGTCCAGGTAACCCCCCCTCCCTGGAACACAGAGTCCAGGTAACAACCCCCCCCCCGGAACACAGAGTACAGGTAACCCCCCCTCCCCCCTGGAACACAGAGTCCAGTTAACCCCCCCCCCCCGGAACACAGAGTACAGGTAACCCCCCCTCCCCCCTGGAACACAGAGTCCAGGTAACCCCCCCTCCCTGGAACACTGAGTCCAGGTATCAACCCCCCCCTCCTCCCTGGAACACTGAGTCCAGGAATCAACCCCCCCCTCCTCCCTGGAACACTGAGTCCAGGTATCAACCCCCCCCCCCCTGTAACACTGAGTCCAGGTAACCCCCCCTCCCTGTAACACTGAGTCCAGGTAACAACCCCCCCCCCCTGGAACACAGAGTCCAGGTAACAACCCCCCCCCCCCTGTAACAGAGTCCAGGTAACCCCCCCTCCCTGTAACACTGAGTCCAGGTATCAACCCCCCCCCCTGTAACACTGAGTCCAGGTAACCCCCACTCCCTGTAACACTGAGTCCAGGTAACAACCCCCCCCCCCTGGAACACAGAGTCCAGGTATCAACCCCCCCCCTCCCCCCTGGAACACAGTGTCCAGGTAACCCCCCCTCCCTGGAACTGAGTCCAGGTATCAACCCCCCTCCCTGTAACACAGAGTCCAGGTAACCCCCCCTCACTAGATCAGTGTCCAGGTAACCCCCCCTCCCTGGAACACAGAGTCCAGGTATCAACCCCCCCCCTCCCTGTAACACTGTCCAGGTAACAACCCCCCTCCCTGGAACACAGAGTCCAGGTAACCCCCCCTCCCTGGAACACAGAGTCCAGGTAACAACCCCCTCCCTGGAACACAGAGTCCAGGAAACACCCCTCCTCCCTGGAACACAGAGTCCAGGTAACAACCCCCTCCCTGGAACACAGAGTCCAGGTAACAACCCCCGCCCTGTAACACAGAGTCCAGGTAACAACCCCCTCCCTGGAACACAGAGTCCAGGTATCAACCCCCCCCCCTCCCTGTAACACTGAGTCCAGGTAACAACCCCCTCCCTGTAACACTGAGTCCAGGTAACAACCCCCCCCCCCTCCCTGGAACACTGAGTCCAGGTAACAACCCCCCTCCCTGGAACACAGAGTCCAGGTAACCCCCCCTCCCTGGAACACAGAGTCCAGGTATCAACCCCCCCCCCTCCCTGGAACACAGAGTCCAGGTAACAACCCCCCTCCCTGGAACACAGAGTCCAGGTAACCCCCCCTCCCTGTAACACTGAGTCCAGGTAACAACCCCCTCCCTGTAACACTGAGTCCAGGTAACAACCCCCCTCCCTGTAACACTGAGTCCAGGTAACACCCCCCCCCCCGGAACACTGAGTCCAGGTAACACCCCCCCCCCCCCGGAACACAGAGTCCAGGTAACAACCCCCTCCCTCGAACACAGAGTCCAGGTAACAACCCCCCTCCCTGGAACACAGAGTCCAGGTAACCCCCCATCCCTGGAACACAGAGTCCAGGTAACCCCCCCTCCCTGGAACACAGAGTCCAGGTAACAACCCCCTCCCTGGAACACAGAGTCCAGGTAACCCCCCCTCCCTGGAACACAGAGTCCAGGTAACAACCCCCTCCCTCGAACACAGAGTCCAGGTAACAACCCCCCTCCCTGGAACACTGAGTCCAGGTATCAACCCCCCCCCCCCCGTAACACTGAGTCCAGGTAACCCCCCCTCCCTGGAACACTGAGTCCAGGTAACAACCCCCTCCCTGGAACACTGAGTCCAGGTAACCCCCCACTCCCTGGAACACTGAGTCCAGGTAACAACCCCCTCCCTGGAACACAGAGTCCAGGTAACAACCCCCCTCCCCCCTGGAACACAGAGTCCAGGTAACAACCCCCTCCCTGTAACACAGAGTCCAGGTAACAACCCCCTCCCTGGAACACAGAGTCCAGGTAACACCCCCCCCCCCCGGAACACAGAGTCCAGGTAACACCCCCCACCTGGAACACAGAGTCCAGGTAACAACCCCCTCCCTGGAACACAGAGTCCAGGTAACCCCCCCTCCCTGGAACACAGAGTCCAGGTAACAACCCCCTCCCTCGAACACAGAGTCCAGGTAACAACCCCCCTCCCTGGAACACAGAGTCCAGGTAACCCCCCCCTCCCTGGAACACAGAGTCCAGGTAACAACCCCCCCCCCGGAACACAGAGTACAGGTAACCCCCCCTCCCCCCTGGAACACAGAGTCCAGTTAACCCCCCCCCCCCAGAACACAGAGTACAGGTAACCCCCCCTCCCCCCTGGAACACAGAGTCCAGGTAACCCCCCCTCCCTGGAACACTGAGTCCAGGTATCAACCCCCCCCCTCCTCCCTGGAACACTGAGTCCAGGTAACCCCCCCTCCCTGGAACACTGAGTCCAGGTATCAACCCCCCCCACCCCCCTGTAACACTGAGTCCAGGTAACCCCCCCCCCTCCCTGTAACACTGAGTCCAGGTAACAACCCCCCCCCCCCGAACACAGAGTCCAGGTAACAACCCCCCCCTGTAACACAGAGTCCAGGTAACCCCCCCTCCCTGTAACACTGAGTCCAGGTAACCCCCCCTCCCTGGAACACTGAGTCCAGGTATCAACCCCCCCCTCCCCCCTGGAACACAGTGTCCAGGTAACCCCCCCTCCCTGGAACTGAGTCCAGGTATCAACCCCCCTCCCTGTAACACAGAGTCCAGGTAACCCCCCCTCACTAGATCAGTGTCCAGGTAACCCCCCCTCCCTGGAACACAGAGTCCAGGTATCAACCACCCCCCTCCCTGTAACACTGTCCAGGTAACAACCCCCCTCCCTGTAACACAGAGTCCAGGTAACCCCCCCTCCCTGGAACACAGAGTCCAGGTAACAACCCCCTCCCTGGAACACAGAGTCCAGGAAACACCCCTCCTCCCTGGAACACAGAGTCCAGGTAACAACCCCCTCCCTGGAACACTGAGTCCAGGTAACAACCCCCTCCCTGGAACACAGTGTCCAGGTAACAACCCCCCTCCCCCCTGGAACACAGAGTCCAGGTAACAACCCCCCTCCCTGGAACACTGAGTCCAGGTAACAACCCCCTCCCTGTAACACTGAGTCCAGGTAACCCCCCCTCCCTGGAACACTGAGTCCAGGTAACAACCCCCTCCCTGGAACACAGAGTCCAGGTAACAACCCCCCTCCCCCCTGGAACACAGAGTCCAGGTAACAACCCCCTCCCTGTAACACAGAGTCCAGGTAACAACCCCCTCCCTGGAACACAGAGTCCAGGTAACACCCCCCACCTGGAACACAGAGTCCAGGTAACAACCCCGCCTCCCTGGAACACAGAGTCCAGGTAACCCCCCCTCCCCACTGGAACAGAGTCCAGGTAACAACCCCCCTCCCTGGAACACAGAGTCCAGGTAACAACCCCCCTCCCTGGAACACAGAGTCCAGGTAACCCCCCCTCCCCCCTGGAACAGAGTCCAGGTAACAACCCCCCTCCCTGGAACACAGAGTCCAGGTAACAACCCCCCTCCCTGGAACACAGAGTCCAGGTAACCCCCCCCTCCCTGGAACACTGAGTCCAGGTAACACCCCCCTCCCTGGAACACAGAGTCCAGGTAACAACCCCCTCCCTGGAACACAGAGTCCAGGTAACAACCCCCCTCCCTGTAACACTGAGTCCAGGTAACCCCCCCCTCCCTGGAACACAGAGTCCAGGTAACAACCCCCTCCCTGGAACACAGAGTCCAGGTAACCCCCCCCCTCCTCCCTGGAACACAGTGTCCAGGTAACCCCCCCCCCCTCCTCCCTGGAACACTGAGTCTAGGTATCAACCCCCCCCCCCTCCCTGTAACACAGAGTCCAGGTAACCCCCCCTCACTGTAACACAGAGTCCAGGTAACCCCCCCTCCCTGGAACAGAGTCCAGGTAACAACCCCCCCTCCCTGGAACACAGAGTCCAGGTAACAACCCCCCCTCCCTGGAACACTGAGTCCAGGTAACAACCCCCTCCCTGGAACAGAGTCCAGGTAACAACCCCCCCTCCCTGGAACACAGAGTCCAGGTAACCCCCCCTCCCCCCTGGAACAGAGTCCAGGTAACAACCCCCCCTCCTCGAAACACAGAGTCCAGGTAACAACCCCCTCCCTGGAACACAGAGTCCAGGTAACAACCCCCCTCCCTGGAACACAGAGTCCAGGTAACAACCCCCCCTCCTCGAAACACAGAGTCCAGGTAACAACCCCCCCCTCGAACACAGAGTCCAGGTAACAACCCCCCTCCCTGGAACACAGAGTCCAGGTAACCCCCCCCCTCGAACACAGAGTCCAGGTAACAACCCCCCTCCCTGGAACACTGAGTCCAGGTAACCCCCCCTCCCTGGAACACAGAGTCCAGGTAACAACCCCCTCCCTCGAACACAGAGTCCAGGTAACAACCCACCTCCCTGGAACACTGAGTCCAGGTAACCCCCACCTCCCTGTAACACTGAGTCCAGGTAACCCCCCCTCACTGTAACACAGAGTCCAGGTAACCCCCCCCTCACTGGAACAGAGTCCAGGTAACAACCCCCCTCCCTGGAACACTGAGTCCAGGTAACCCCCACCTCCCTGTAACACTGAGTCCAGGTAACCCCCCCTCACTGTAACACAGAGTCCAGGTAACCCCCCCTCCCTGGAACACAGAGTCCAGGTAACAACCCCCTCCCTCGAACACAGAGTCCAGGTAACAACCCCCCTCCCTGGAACACAGAGTCCAGGTAACAACCCCCCTCCCTGGAACACTGAGTCCAGATAACCCCCACCTCCCTGTAACACTGAGTCCAGGTAACCCCCCCTCACTGTAACACAGAGTCCAGGTAACCCCCCCTCCCTGGAACACAGAGTCCAGGTAACAACCCCTCACTGTAACACAGAGTCCAGGTAACCCCCCCCCTCCCTGGAACACAGAGTCCAGGTAACAACCCCCCTCCCTGGAACACAGAGTCCAGGTAACCCCCACCTCCCTGTAACACTGAGTCCAGGTAACCCCCCCTCACTGTAACACAGAGTCCAGGTAACCCCCCCTCCCTGGAACACAGTGTCCAGGTAACCCCCCCTCCCTGTAACACTGAGTCCAGGTAACAACCCCCCCCCCTCCCTGGAACACTGAGTCCATGTAACACCCCCCCCCCATCCCTGGAACACAGTGTCCATGTAACCCCCCTCCCTGAAACACAGTGTCCAGGTAACCACCCCCTCCATGGAACACTGAGTCCAGGTAACCCCCCTCCCTGGAACACAGTGTCCAGGTAACAACCCCCTCCCTGGAACACAGAGTCCAGGTAACAACCCCCTCCCTGGAACACAGAGTCCAGGTAACAACCCCCCTCCCTGTAACACTGAGTCCAGGTAACCCCCCCCTCCCTGGAACACAGAGTCCAGGTAACAACCCCCTCCCTGGAACACAGAGTCCAGGTAACCCCCCCCCCCCTCCTCCCTGGAACACAGTGTCCAGGTAACCCCCCCCCCTCCTCCCTGGAACACTGAGTCTAGGTATCAACCCCCCCCCCCTCCCTGTAACACAGAGTCCAGGTAACCCCCCCTCACTGTAACACAGAGTCCAGGTAACCCCCCCTCCCTGGAACACAGAGTCCAGGTAACAACACCCTCCCTGGAACAGAGTCCAGGTAACAACCCCCCCTCCCTGGAACACAGAGTCCAGGTAACAACCCCCCCTCCCTGGAACACTGAGTCCAGGTAACAACCCCCTCCCTGGAACAGAGTCCAGGTAACAACCCCCCCTCCCTGGAACACAGAGTCCAGGTAACCCCCCCTCCCCCCTGGAACAGAGTCCAGGTAACAACCCCCCTCCCTGGAACACAGAGTCCAGGTAACAACCCCCCCTCCTCGAAACACAGAGTCCAGGTAACAACCCCCTCCCTGGAACACAGAGTCCAGGTAACAACCCCCCTCCCTGGAACACAGAGTCCAGGTAACAACCCCCCCTCCTCGAAACACAGAGTCCAGGTAACAACCCCCCCCCCTCGAACACAGAGTCCAGGTAACAACCCCCCTCCCTGGAACACAGAGTCCAGGTAACCCCCCCCCTCGAACACAGAGTCCAGGTAACAACCCCCCTCCCTGGAACACTGAGTCCAGGTAACCCCCCCTCCCTGGAACACAGAGTCCAGGTAACAACCCCCTCCCTCGAACACAGAGTCCAGGTAACAACCCACCTCCCTGGAACACTGAGTCCAGGTAACCCCCACCTCCCTGTAACACTGAGTCCAGGTAACCCCCCCTCACTGTAACACAGAGTCCAGGTAACCCCCCCCTCACTGGAACAGAGTCCAGGTAACAACCCCCCTCCCTGGAACACTGAGTCCAGGTAACCCCCACCTCCCTGTAACACTGAGTCCAGGTAACCCCCCCTCACTGTAACACAGAGTCCAGGTAACCCCCCCTCCCTGGAACACAGAGTCCAGGTAACAACCCCCTCCCTCGAACACAGAGTCCAGGTAACAACCCCCCTCCCTGGAACACAGAGTCCAGGTAACAACCCCCCTCCCTGGAACACTGAGTCCAGGTAACCCCCACCTCCCTGTAACACTGAGTCCAGGTAACCCCCCCTCACTGTAACACAGAGTCCAGGTAACCCCCCCTCCCTGGAACACAGAGTCCAGGTAACAACCCCTCACTGTAACACAGAGTCCAGGTAACCCCCCCCTCCCTGGAACACAGAGTCCAGGTAACAACCCCCCTCCCTGGAACACAGAGTCCAGGTAACCCCCCCTCCCTGGAACACAGAGTCCAGGTAACCCCCACCTCCCTGTAACACTGAGTCCAGGTAACCCCCCCTCACTGTAACACAGAGTCCAGGTAACCCCCCCTCCCTGGAACACAGTGTCCAGGTAACCCCCCCTCCCTGTAACACTGAGTCCAGGTAACAACCCCCCCCCCTCCCTGGAACACTGAGTCCATGTAACACCCCCCCCCCATCCCTGGAACACAGTGTCCATGTAACCCCCCTCCCTGAAACACAGTGTCCAGGTAACCACCCCCTCCATGGAACACTGAGTCCAGGTAACCCCCCTCCCTGGAACACAGTGTCCAGGTAACCATCCCCTCCCTGGAACACAGTGTCCAGGTAACCACCCCCTCCCTCGAACACAGATTCCAGGTAACACCCCCCTCCCCATCCCTCGAACAGTGTCTAGGTAACTGCCCCCTCCCAGGAACCCACTGTCCAGGTAACCACCCCCTCCCTCGAACAGTGTCCAGGTAACTGCCCCCTCCCAGGAACCCACTGTCCAGGTAACCACCCCCTCCCTCGAACAGTGTCCAGGTAACTGCCCCCTCCCAGGAACCCACTGTCCAGGTAACCACCCCCTCCCTTGAACAGTGTCCAGGTAACTGCCCCCTCCCAGGAACCCACTGTCCAGGTTTGCATTGTTGTCTTGGAGCTGAGGTTCCTGGTCATTTTGCCCAAGTTCCTCTGGCAGCCAACACTTTCTACAAATGAGGTCACCAGGACCCACAATGGGGTCCAGCTTCCACCTCATACAGCTACATGACCCTGCAATATTTCCAGCCTGTCACTATTACTTCTTCTAAACACTGGAACAATCTGGGAGGACCTTCACTAGAGGGACTCTAGTTTGAGAAGACAGCTCACACCTCACCCCTCAAGGGTAATAAATGCCAGTGTTGCCAGAAATGCCCAGGTGCTAAAAAATGAACTCTACATGTTCCAGAAATTTCCTTTGAGGAGACTGGAGTCAGGCAAATGTGGAAGACAGTTTTTCACTTGGGAGAGAATAGCTTTCTATCTGTCATAGTCAGAGACACACAGCATGGAAACATGTCCTTTGGCCCACGTCATCCTAGGCAACTGTTTACTCCAGCCAGCTAATCCCATCTCCCCCTATCCCTCCCAACAGCTTCTATCCATACACTTAACTAGATTGCTTTTAGATATCGATAACGTGCCTGTTGCAACCACTATTTCTCAAACCAAATTCACACCAACCTCTCCCCCCTCCTCCTACTTTCAAATCTCTTACTATCTTTTCTTTCAGTTAGTCCTGACGAAGGGTCTCAGCCCGAAACGTCGACAGTGCTTCTCCCTATAGATGTTGCCTGGCCTGCTGTGTTCCACCAGCATTTTGTGTGTGTTGTTGTTCGTCGACAGTGCTTCTCTCTGTCGATGCTGCCTGGCCTGCTGCGTTCCACCAGCGTTTTGTGTGTGTTGTTGTTCGTCGACAGTGCTTCTCTCTGTCGATGCTGCCTGGCCTGCCGTGTTCCACCAGCGTTTTGTGTGTGTTGTTGTTCGTTGACAGTGCTTCTCTCTGTCGATGCTGCCTGGCCTGCCGCGTTCCACCAGCGTTTTGTGTGTGTTGTTGTTCGTTGACAGTGCTTCTCTCTGTCGATGCTGCCTGGCCTGCCGTGTTCCACCAGCGTTTTGTGTGTGTTGTTGTTCGTTGACAGTGCTTCTCTCTGTCGATGCTGCCTGGCCTGCCGTGTTCCACCAGCGTTTTGTGTGTGTTGTTGTTCGTTGACAGTGCTTCTCTCTGTTGATGCTGCCTGGCCTGCCGCGTTCCACCAGCGTTTTGTGTGTGTTGTTGTTCGTTGACAGTGCTTCTCCCTGTCGATGCTGCCTGGCCTGCCGCGTTCCATCAGCATTTTGTGTGTGTTGTTGTTCGTCGACAGTGCTTCTCTCTGTCGATGCTGCCTGGCCTGCCGTGTTCCATCAGCATTTTGTGTGTGTTGTTGTTCGTTGACAGTGCTTCTCTCTGTCGATGCTGCCTGGCCTGCTGTGTTCCACCAGCATTTTGTGTGTGTTGTTGTTCGTCGACAGTGCTTCTCTCTGTCGATGCTGCCTGGCCTGCCGCGTTCCACCAGCGTTTTGTGTGTGTTGTTGTTCGTCGACAGTGCTTCTCTCTGTCGATGCTGCCTGGCCTGCCGTGTTCCATCAGCATTTTGTGTGTGTTGTTGTTCGTTGACAGTGCTTCTCTCTGTTGATGCTGCCTGGCCTGCCGTGTTCCATCAGCATTTTGTGTGTGTTGTTGTTCGTTGACAGTGCTTCTCCCTGTCGATGCTGCCTGGCCTGCCGTGTTCCACCAGCATTTTGTGTGTGTTGTTGTTCGTCGATAGTGCTTCTCTCTGTCGATGCTGCCTGGCCTGCCGCGTTCCACCAGCGTTTTGTGTGTGTTGTTGTTCGTCGACAGTGCTTCTCTCTGTCGATGCTGCCTGGCCTGCCGCGTTCCACCAGCGTTTTGTGTGTGTTGTTGTTCGTCGACAGTGCTTCTCTCTGTCGATGCTGCCTGGCCTGCCGCGTTCCACCAGCATTTTGTGTGTGTTGTTGTTCGTTGACAGTGCTTCTCTCTGTCGATGCTGCCTGGCCTGCCGCGTTCCACCAGCGTTTTGTGTGTGTTGTTGTTCGTTGACAGTGCTTCTCTCTGTCGATGCTGCCTGGCCTGCCGCGTTCCACCAGCGTTTTGTGTGTGTCGCACCAACCTCTGCATGTAGCTTGTGCCTTTGATGTCCTTTAGAATGGATCTTCCACATCTGATCTAAAACCAATGCCCTCTTGTTCTTAACATCCCATGGAAAGAGAACTTGTGCATTCACCCTGTTTATGTCCCTCATGATCGTATCTCTCTTCCAGGACACCCCTTGACCTCCGACATTTTAGAGATTAAAGATCTAGTCTACACAACATCTCCTTGTAACTCTGGCCTCTCAAGTCCAGGCAACAACCTTGTAAACCTCTTCTACACTTCTAGATTAACATTTTTCCTACAACAGGATAACCAAACCTATACGTGATACTCTAAGTTTGGCCTGACCAATGTGTTGTATCTCTTCCCAGCTCCAATGCTCAATGCCTTCCCGTTATAACGACTCCCAATTTATGATGTGGTAACGGTTTAGGATAGATTGACATGAAACTGAAGACACTGTATCTACAACCTCTGACCTATTTGCTTCTAATATAATGTCAAATGTCAGAAGAAGAAATGAGCAAAGCTTCACAGAAATAAAATCCCAGGTGGTCTTGACAAGGAGAGTACAGAGAAGGAAACTCCTTCAGGAGAGAGTTTGGAATTGGGGCATTGCTGTTTCAAAATAAGAATCCCTTAGAGATTCGAAGATTAGGTCCTTTGAGATTTCTGAGCTTTTGGCACTCTCACCCTCAACTGGTGATACTGACAGGGCTTTTGAATATTTCTACAGTAATGTCAAAGATCAGTGAGGGTAGAGGTTACGGTGACGTCAGCCTTGATCACATTGAAAAGCAAAATGTCTGCCTGCTTCTGCTTCAGATGATACATTTAGTTACACTATGAGCTAAAGAGAGTCTTATAAAATGTAATTCATAAAACATTCAGTGTGTTCTCTGACATAATAATATCAAGATTATAAGTGCTAGCACTTAAAATTTACACTTTTCCGTTCCCATGAGCCTTCCTCACAGACATACTATCAATCTGCGGACAGAAACCAATGTAACCAGCTCTCTAGGTATTCGCTGGCGGAGCCACACTCTATTACATGGAAAGTCTTTGGGTTTCATTGAAAGTCAAGGTAGGTTCATTCAGCTATGAATTGTAAATGTATTACATTTGTCAACTGCAGAAGAAGCATCATTGCTGAAGCAAATGCTTAATTCAGTGAACATGTTTGCAGGGGAGGCTCCTTTCCTGAACATGTTGCTCTCACTAGCAAAGAACCAGCCACTGGGGCCAGGGAACAATTCACTGGGACGGTGCTGGCACTGGGGCCAGGGAACAATTCACTGGGACGGTGCTGGCACTGGGGCCAGGGAACAATTCACTGGGACGGTGCTGGCACAGAGGGGGCTGGGAACAATTCACTGGGACAATGCTGGCATTGGGAGCTGGGAACAATTCACTGGGACGGTGCTGGCACTGGGGCCAGGGAACAATTCACTGGGACGGTGCTGGCATTGGGGCCAGGGAACAATTCACTGGGACGGTGCTGCCATTGGGGCCAGGGAACAATTCACTGGGACGGTGCTGGCATTGGGGCCAGGGAACAATTCACTGGGACGGTGCTGGCAGAGGGGGCTGGGAACAATTCACTGGGACAATGCTGGCACTGGGGCCAGGGAACAATTCACTGGGACAGTGCTGGCATTGGGAGCTGGGAACAATTCACTGGGACGGTGCTGGCACTGGGGCCAGGGAACAATTCACTGGGACAATGCTGGCATTGGGGCCAGGGAACAATTCACTGGGACAATGCTGGCACTGGGGCCAGGGAACAATTCACTGGGACGGTGCTGGCATTGGGAGCTGGGAACAATTCACTGGGACGGTGCTGGCACTGAGGCCAGGGAACAATTCACTGGGACAGTGCTGGCAGAGGGGGCTGGGAACAATTCACTGGGACGGTGCTGGCACTGGGGCCAGGGAACAATTCACTGGGACAGTGCTGGCAGAGGGGGCTGGGAACAATTCACTGGGACAGTGCTGGCAGAGGGGGCTGGGAACAATTCACTGGGACAATGCTGGCACTGGGGCCAGGGAACAATTCACTGGGACAGTGCTGGCATTGGGAGCTGGGAACAATTCACTGGGACGGTGCTGGCACTGGGGCCAGGGAACAATTCACTGGGACAGTGCTGGCATTGGGAGCTGGGAACAATTCACTGGGACGTTGTTGGCACTGGGGCCAGGGAACAATTCACTGGGACAGTGCTGGCACAGAGGGGGCTGGGAACAATTCACTGGGACAGTGCTGGCACAGAGGGGGCTGGGAACAATTCACTGGGACAGTGCTGGCAGAGGGGGCTGGGAACAATTCACTGGGACGGTGCTGGCACTGGGGCCAGGGAACAATTCACTGGGACAGTGCTGGCATTGGGAGCTGGGAACAATTCACTGGGACAATGCTGGCACTGGGAGCTGGGAACAATTCACTGGGACAATGCTGGCACTGGGACCAGGGAACAATTCACTGGGACAGTGCTGGCACTGGGGCCAGGGATCAATTCACTGGGACAGTGCTGGCACTGGGGCCAGGGAACAATTCACTGGGACAGTGCTGGCATTGGGAGCTGGGAACAATTCACTGGGACAATGCTGGCATTGGGGCCAGGGAACAATTCACTGGGACGGTGCTGGCATTGGGGCCAGGGAACAATTCACTGGGACGGTGCTGGCAGAGGGGGCTGGGAACAATTCACTGGGACAATGCTGGCACTGGGGCCAGGGAACAATTCACTGGGACAGTGCTGGCATTGGGAGCTGGGAACAATTCACTGGGACGGTGCTGGCACTGGGGCCAGGGAACAATTCACTGGGACAATGCTGGCATTGGGGCCAGGGAACAATTCACTGGGACAATGCTGGCACTGGGGCCAGGGAACAATTCACTGGGACGGTGCTGGCATTGGGAGCTGGGAACAATTCACTGGGACGGTGCTGGCACTGAGGCCAGGGAACAATTCACTGGGACAGTGCTGGCAGAGGGGGCTGGGAACAATTCACTGGGACGGTGCTGGCACTGGGGCCAGGGAACAATTCACTGGGACAGTGCTGGCAGAGGGGGCTGGGAACAATTCACTGGGACAGTGCTGGCAGAGGGGGCTGGGAACAATTCACTGGGACAATGCTGGCACTGGGGCCAGGGAACAATTCACTGGGACAGTGCTGGCATTGGGAGCTGGGAACAATTCACTGGGACGGTGCTGGCACTGGGGCCAGGGAACAATTCACTGGGACAGTGCTGGCATTGGGAGCTGGGAACAATTCACTGGGACGTTGTTGGCACTGGGGCCAGGGAACAATTCACTGGGACAGTGCTGGCACAGAGGGGGCTGGGAACAATTCACTGGGACAGTGCTGGCACAGAGGGGGCTGGGAACAATTCACTGGGACGTTGTTGGCACAGGGGTTGGGCAACAATTCACTGGGACGGTGCTGCACTGAGGCCAGGGAACAATTCACTGGGACAGTGCTGGCAGAGGGGGCTGGGAACAATTCACTGGGACGGTGCTGCACTGAAGGCTGCAGTTATAAGAAGAGACTGGGTAGGTTGGGACTTTTCCCCAAAGCAAAGGAGACTGAGTGGTGATGCTATAGAAGTTTATCAGATCTTCAGGGGCATGGGGTGGATGGTCATTAGGACAAGTTAGCAGAGAGTTCAGAGTGGTGCGACCTAGAATGCTGAAGAGAGTTCTGAGGTTGAACAGAGGGGATCGACAAAGCAGTCGCACAGTGAGTGGATTTCCTAGCGGAGGGGTCATGGGCAATGGAGAACACTGAAGGGAAGAAAGCAATGTAATTTCTGCTTCAATGGGAGGTTGCTCTGGGTGCAGTGGAGAGCTCACGAGGGGAATGGGAGGACGGTGGGAACTGAGCTGAGAATATGGGTCTCAGGAAGTTCAGAGGCAGTGTCATCTGAGTTGGGGAGGATGGAGTGAAGGGAAAAATGAGTGTTGGGAAAGCTTGTGGAATGTTCCGGGTCCAGTTGTTTGGGAAGGATGGGGTTGGTGCAATGGGTTAGGGTGCCGGGAAAAGGGTAAACGTTTGCTGTTACTGGGTGTATTGGAGTTGTGGCACTGGGTGGCAGTGGAGGGCATTGGGAAGGGGGTGCTGATGGAGGGATATATTCAGTTAAAGGTCAAGGGAGGGAGATGATGAAGAGGGTCAGGATGCTGGGGAGAAGTTTTCGAGTGTGGGGACAGTGCTGTGGAAGGGAGGTTGGCAAAGAGGGGTTAAGTTATCGTCCTTCAGCCTCAAGAAGCCAATCGACTCTATCAGGTAATTGATCCTATAGACCCCCTGGTAGCAGCAGAGATACTGAGGAGCAGATTGGGAGGCAGATTTTGGAAAGGTGCAAAAATAACAGGGTTGTTATCATGGGGGACTATAACTTCCCTAATATTGATTGGCACCTGATTAGCTCCAATGGTTTAGATGGGGCAGAGTTTGATAAGTGTGTCCAGGACAGATTCCTGTCACAGTATGTTGACATGCCGACTAGGGGGAATACCATACTAGATCTAGTATTAGGTAATGAACCGGGTCAGGTCACAGATCTGTCAGTGGGTGAGCATCTGGGGGACAGTGACCACCGCTCCCTGACCTTTAGCATTATCATGGAAAAGGATAGAATCAGAGAAGACAGGAAAATTTTTAATTGGGGAAGGGCAAATTATGAGGTTATAAGGCTAGAGCTTGTGGGTATGAATTTGGATGATGTTTTTGCAGGCAAATGTACCATAGACATGTGCTCAATGTTTAGGGATCTCTGGCAGAATGTTACGGATAAATTTGTCTCAGTGAGGAAGATAAAGAATGGTAGGGTGAAGGAACCATGGGTGACAAGTGAAGTGGAAAATCTAGTCAGGTGGAAGAAGGCAGCATACATGAGGTTTAGGAAGCAAGGATCAGATGGGTCTATTGAGGAATATAGGGTAGCAAGAAAGGAGCTTAAGAAGGGGCTGAGAAGAGCAAGAAGGGGGCATGAGAAGGCCTTGGCGAGTAGGGTAAAGGAAAACCCCAAGGCATTCCTCAATTATGTGAAGAACAAAAGGTTGACAGGAGTGAAGGTAGGACCGATTAGAGATAAAAGTGGGAAGATGTGCCTGGAGGCTGTGGAAATGAGCGAAGTCCTCAATGAATACTTCTCTTCAGTATTCACCACTGAGAGGGAACTTGATGATGGTGAGGACAATATGAGTGAGGTTGATATTCTGGAGCATGTTGATATTAAGGGAGAGGAGGTGTTGGAGTTGTTAAAATACATTAGGACGGATAAGTCCCTGGGCCCTGATGGAATATTCCCCAGGCTGCTCCACGAGGCAAGGGAAGAGATTGCTGAGCCTCTGGTTAGGATCTTTATGTCCTTGTTGTCCACGGGAATGGTACCGGAGGATTGGAGAGAGGTGAATGTTGTCCCCTTGTTCAAAAAAGGTAGTAGGGATAGTCCGGGTAATTATAGACCAGTGAGCCTTACGTCTGTGGTGGGAAAGCTGTTGGAAAGGATTCTTAGAGGTAGGATCCATGGGCATTTGGAGAACCATGGTCTGACCAGGGACAGTCAGCATGGATTTGTGAAGGGCAGATCATGCCTAACAAGCCTGATAGAGTTCTTTGAGGAGGTGATCAGGCATATAGATGAGGGTAGTGCAGTGGATGTGATCTACATGGATTTTAGTAAGGCATTTGACAAGGTTCTGCACAGTAGGCTTATTCAGAAAGTCAGAAGGTATGGGATCCAGGGAAGTTTGGCCAGGTGGATTCAGAATTAGCTTGCCTGCAGAAGGCAGAGGGTTGTGGTGGAGGGAGTACATTCAGATTGGAGGGTTGTGTCTAGTGGTGTCCCACAAGGATCCATTCCGGGACCTCTACTTTTCGTGATTTTTATTAACGACCTGGATGTGGGGGTAGAAGGGTGGGTTGGCAAGTTTACAGACGACACAAAGGTTGGTGGTGTTGTAGATAGTGTAGAGGATTGTCAAAGATTGCAGAGAGACATTGATAGGATGCAGAAGTGGGCTGAGACGTGGCAGCTGGAGTTCAACCCAGAGAAGTGTGAGGTGGTACACTTTGGAAGGACAAACTCCAAGGCAGAGTACAAAGTAAATGGCAGGATACTTGGTAGTGTGGAGGAGCAGAGGGATCTGGGGGTACTTGTCCACAGATCCCTGAAAGTTGCCTCACAGGTAGATAGGGTAGTTAAGAAAGCTTATGGGGTGTTAGCTTCCTTAAGTCGAGGGATAGAGTTTAAGAGTCACGGGGTAACGATGCAGCTCTATAAAACTCTGGTTGGGCCACACTTGGAGTACTGTGTCCAGTTCTGGTTGCCTCACTATAGGAAGGATGTGGAAGCATTGGAAAGGGTGCCAGTGAGGGTAAGAGTAGGATGAACACGTGGCTGAGGAACTGGTGTGGGGGGCAGGGTTTCAAATTTCAGGATCATTGGGACAATGTTCTGGGGCAGGTGAGACCTGTACAAGAGAGATGGGTTACACCTGAACAACAGGGGGACCAATATCTTTGCAGGGAGGTTTGTTCATACTGTTGGGGAGAGGGTTTAAACTAGATTTACAGGGGGGATGGGAACCAGAGTGCCAGAGTAGATAGTGAAGTGGGGAGTGAAAATAAATTATGTTAAAGTTTCATGCAAAGTCACAAATAGAAGAATTGTGTGTGGTGGTAATAATCTTCTTAGGTGTGTCTATTTCAAAGTGAGAGGTATTGTGGGGGAGGCTGACGAGCTGAGGTCATGGATTGACATGTGGAATTATGACATTGTAGCCATTAGTGAAACTTGGCTACAGGAGGGGCAGGACTGGCAGCCTAATGTTCTAGGGTTCCAATGATTCAGACATGAGAGAGGCAGAGGGGTGAAGCGTGGGTGGGGGGTGGGGTGGCATTGCTAGTGAGGGAAAATGTTACAGCAGTGCTCAGGCAGGACAGATCAGAGGGCTTGTCTGCCGAGGCCATATGGGTGGAGCTAAGAAACAGGAAAGGTATGACCACATTAATAGGGTTGTATTATAGACCACCCAATAGTCAGCGAGAATTGGAGGAGCAAATCTGCAGAGAGATAACAGACATCTGCAGGAGACAGAAAGTTGTGATTGTAGGGGATTTTAATTTTCCACATATTGATTGGGACTCCCATACTGTTAAAGATCTAGATGGGATAGAGTTTGTAAAATGTGTTCAGGAAAGTTTTCTAAATCAATATATAGAGAGGATGCAATATTAGATCTCCTTTTAGGAAACAAGTCAGGACAGGTGACGGAAGTGTGTGTAGGGGAACACTTTGGTTCCAGTGATCATAACACCATTAGTTTCAACTTGATCATGGATAAAGATAGATCTGGTCCTCGGGTTGAGGTTTTAAACTGGAAGAAGGCCGAATTTGAAGAAATGAGAAAGGATCTAAAAAGCGTAGATTGGGACTGGTTGCTCTCTGGCAAGGATGTCGTTGGTAAGTGGGAGGCCTTCAAAGGAGAAATTTTGAGAGTGCAGAGTTTGTATGTTCCTGTCAGGATTAAAGGCAAAGTGAATAAAAATATGGAACCTTGATTCTCAAGAGATACTGGAACTCTGATAAAGAAGAAGAGAGAGATTTATGACATGTATAGAAAACGGAGCAAATAAGGTGCTTGAGGAGTATAAAAAGTGCAAAAAAATACTTAAGAAAGAAATCAGGAGGGCTAAAAGAAGACATGAGGTTGCTTTGGCAGACAAGGTGAAGGATAATCCAAAGAGTTTCTACAGGTATATGAAGAGCAAAAGGACAGTAAGGGATAAAATTGATCCTCTTGAAGATCAGAGTGGTCGGCTATGTATGGAAACAAAAGAAATGGGGGAGATCTTAAATGGGTTTTTTTGCCTCTGTATTTACTAAGGAAACTGGCATGGAGTCAATGGAAATAAGGCAAACAAATAATGAGGTCATGGAACCTATGCAGATTGAAGAGGAGGAGGTGCTTGCTATCTTGAGGCAAATCAGAGTAGATAAATCCCCAGAACCTGACAAGGTATTCCCTCGGACCTTGAAGCAGACTAGTGTTGAAATTGCAGGGGCCCTGGCAGATATATTTAAAGTGTCGGTATCTACGGGTGAGGTGCCAGAGGATTGGAGGATAGTTCATGTTGTTCCGTTGTTTAAAAAAGGCTCTAAAAGTAATCTGGGAAATTATAGGCCGATAAGTTTGGTGTCAGTAGTAGGTAAATTATTGGAAGGAGTACTAAGAGATAGGATCTACAAGTATTTATATAGACAGGGACTTATTAGGGAGAGTCAACATGGCTCTGTGCGTGATAGGTCATGTTTAACAAATCTATTAGAGTTTTTTGAGGAGGTTACAAGGAAAGTGGATGAAGGGAAGGCAGTGGATGTTGTCTATATGGACTTCAGTAAGGACTTTGACAAGGTCCCACATGGGAGGTTAGTTAGGAAGATTTAGTCGCTGGGTATACATGGTGAGGGAGTAAACTGTATTAGACATTGGCTCAATGGAGAGAAGCCAGAGAGTGGTAGTGGAGGATTGCTTCTCTGAGTGGAGGCCTGTGACTAGTGGTGTGCCACAGGGATCAGTGCTGGGTCCATTGTTATTTGTCATCTATATCAATGATCTGGATGATAATGTGGTAAATTGGATCAGCAAATTTGCTGATGACACAAAGATTGGAGATGTAATGGACAGTGAGGAAGGTTTTCAAAGCTTGCAGAGGGATCTGGACCAGCTGGAAAAATGGGCTGAAAAGTGGCAGATGGAGTTTAATACAGACAAGTGTGAGGTATTGCACTTTGGAAGGACAAACCAAGGTAGAACATACAAGGTAAATGGTAGGGCACTGAGGAGTGCAGTAGAACAGAGAGATCTGGGAATACAGATACAAAATTCCCTAACAGTGGCATCACAGGTAGATAGGGTAGTAAAGAGAGCTTTTGGTACATTGGCATTTATAAATCAAAGTATTGAGTATAAGAGTTGGAATATTATGGTGAGGTTGAATAAGGCATTGGTGAGGCTGAATTTGGAGTACTGTGTGCAGTTTTGGTCACCTAATTACAGGAAGGATATTAATAAGGTTGAAAGAGTGCAGAGAAGGTTTACAAGGATGTTGCCAGGACTTGAGAAACTGAGTTACAGAGAAAGGTTGAATAGGTTAGGACTTTATTCCCTGGAGCGTAGGAGAATGAGGGGTGATTTGATAGAGGTGTATAAAATTATGATGTGTATAGATAGAGTGAATGCAAGCAGGCTTTTTCCACTGAGGCCAGGGGAGAAAAAAACCAGAGGACATGGGTTAAGGGTGAAGGGGGAAAAGTTTAAAGGGAACATTCGGGGGAGCTTCTTCACACAGAGTGTGGTGGGAGTGTGGAATGAGCTGCCAGATGAAGTGGTAAAAGCGGGCTCACTTTTGACATTTAAGAAAAACTTGGACAGGTACATGGATGAGAGGTGTATGGAGGGACATGGGCCAGGTGCAGGTCAGTGGGACTAGGCAGGAAAATGGTTTGGCACAGCCAAGAAGGGCCAAAAGGCCTGTTTCTGTGCTGTAATGTTCTATGGTTCTATGGTACAGAGGAGATTTACCAGGATGCTGCTTGGTTTAGAGAGTATGGATTATGATCCAAGATTAAGGGAGCTAGGGTTTTACTCTTTGGAGAGAAGGAGGATGAGAGGAGACATGATAGAGGTGTACAATATATTAAGAGGAATAAATAGAGTGGACGGCCAGCACCTCTTCCCCAGGGCACCACTGCTCAATACAAGAGGACATTGCTTTAAGGTAAGGGGAGGGAAGTTCAAGGGGGATATTAGAGGAAGGGTTTTCACTCAGAGAGTGGTTGGTGCGTGGAATGCACTGCCTGAGTCAGTGGTGGAGGCGGACACACTAGTGAAATTTAAGAGACTACTGGACAGGTATATGGAGAAATTTAAGGCGGGGGGTTATATGGGAGGCTGGGTTTGAGGGTCGCACAACATTGTGGGCCGAAGGGCCTGTATTGTGCTGTATGTTCTATCAGGAAGATAATTGCTCGACCCATTGGGAGAGAGGGGTTTCAGTGGGAGGGGGAACAGGAACTCTGAGATTGTCTGTCGTGTGAAGCTGCAGAGAGGATCAAAGGAACCCGTGTGAACTGGAGCTGTGTGGAACTGCAGGGAGTCCGCGATGCAGGGCAGGTCTGGAATAGGAGGGGGAATGTTAGTGGTGGGTTTTTCTTTACACAGGGAGTGGTGGGTGTGTGGAACACACTGCCAGAGCTGGTGGTAGAGGCAGAAACATTAAATGCATCTATGTAACCCAGAAAGGCATATGGCTGATAGAAAAATGGAGGGCTATGTGCGATGGAAGAGTTAGACAGAACAGAGCAGGTTAAAGGGCAGGTATAACATTATGATCCAATTAGCTAACTTGTCTCAGACCCTAAACCTTTGGACCTTATCAAAGATCTCATTCAAGTGCAAGTAGATAAAATCATCATCAATACCTGCTGATGCCTCTTCGAAAGAGTCAATCAATCTAGTCAGGTGCCATTTTCCCCTGACATCCTGCCCTTTAGACTTACCTCCCTACTGCACAGAGATTCACGATTTCCCAGGGCTCTGTGACGTCAAATTATCCGCCTCTGTCTGTCCTCACCGTTACCCAGCCCAGCGCATGTCCTGGATTCTCCCAGATTACAGCCTCAACCTACCCAGGTTGGTCTTCAGTTTCTTGTCCCTCGCTGTCAGCTTGTTGTTTGCTGGGACGGCTGGAGACTGCCTGTTGTACCAGTTTCCCACCATTGCCTGGCTCACCGTACTGTTGTCGAACCTATGAGAGAGCAAAGCCCATTACTCAGCACCCAGCCACTCTCCAGAAGGGAGCTTCTGTGCAGCCAGAGATCAGCCGCAGCACACTCAGATGCCCGCATTAGGGTTAGGGTTAGGGTTAGGTGTGCAGCCAGAGATCAGCCGCAGCACGCTCAGATGCCCGCATTAGGGTTAGGTGTGCAGCCAGAGATCAGCCGCAGCACGCTCAGATGCCCGCATTAGGGTTAGGTGTGCAGCCAGAGATCAGCCGCAGCACGCTCAGATGCCCGCATTAGGGTTAGGGTTAGGGTTAGGTGTGCAGCCAGAGATCAGCCGCAGCACGCTCAGATGCCCTGCCTGGGAGAGCTTGCATCACAGGCTCTCGAAGGAGGAGATATTGCACAAGGCGGCCTTCTCACTTTGACTGTGTGGGGCTCCTCTCACCTGCTAACTATCCGTGGATCGGTGCGATAAATGCTTTCAGAAATTGCCTCCAGTGTGTAGAAAGCTTATGGGGTGGGGGTATAGTTGATGGGATTGTGGGGAGAATAATGGATGGGATTATGTTTGATTGGTGTCAGTGGTCAGCACAAAATCAGTGGGCCAAAGGGCCTGATTGCTGGCGTCTGAAATTGGGGTGCAGGAAGACTGGAGTGTCCTGGGAAAGGAAGACACAACAGAGCCTCTGGTGCTGGTGCCTCGGCAACAGTGCAGTAAGACGTGAGATGTGAGGATAAACGTAGGGGCACCCAGCTGTCTTCACCTAACCAGGGGCTGTCTCACTCTTTGCCAGCGTGTGAGTCTGAACTTCCAGTCAAAGGTTCCTGGTGTGAACTCCAGACCCTTCCCTTTCCACAGCCTCCCCTCCCATCCACACCACCATGCTGGAGACCCCAGACCCTTCCCTTTCCACAGCCTCCCCTCCCCTCCACACCACCATGCTGGAAACCCCAGACCCTTCCCTTTCCACAGCCTCCCCTCCCCTCCACACCTCCATGCTGGAGATCCCAGACCCTCCCCTTTCCGCAGCATCCCCTCCCTCCACACCACCATGCTGGAGACCCCAGACCCTTCCCTTTCCACAGCCTCCCCTCCCCTCCAAACCACCATGCTGGAGACCCCAGACCCTTCCCTTTCCACAGCCTCCCCTCCCCTCCACACCACCATGCTGGAGACCCCAGACCATTCCCTTTCCACAGCCTCCCCTCCCCTCCACACCACCATGCTGGAAACCCCAGACCCTTCCCTTTCCGCAGCCTCCACACCACCATGCTGGAGACCCCAGACCCTTCCCTTTCCGCAGCCTCCCTTCCCCTCCACACCACCATGCTGGAGACCCCAGACCATTCCCTTTCCACAGCCTCCCCTCCCCACCACACCACCATGCTGGAAACCCCAGACCCTTCCCTTTCCACAGCCTCCACACCACCATGCTGGAGACCCCAGACCCTTCCCTTTCCACAGCCTCCCCTCCCCTCCACACCACCATGCTGGAAACCCCAGACCCTTCCCTTTCCACAACCTCCCCTCCCTACCACACCACCATGCTGGAAACCCCAGACCCTTCCCTTTCCGCAGCCTCCACACCACCATGCTGGAGACCCCAGACCCTTCCCTTTCCGCAGCCTCCACACCACCATGCTGGAGACCCCAGACCCTTCCCTTTCCACAGCCTCCCCTCCCCTCCACACCACCATGCTGGAGACCCCAGACCCTTCCCTTTCCACAGCCTCCCCTCCCCTCCACACCACCATGCTGGAGACCCCAGACCATTCCCTTTCCACAGCCTCCCCTCCCCTCCACACCACCATGCTGGAAACCCCAGACCCTTCCCTTTCCGCAGCCTCCCTTCCCCTCCACACCACCATGCTGGAGACCCCAGACCATTCCCTTTCCACAGCCTCCCCTCCCCACCACACCACCATGCTGGAAACCCCAGACCCTTCCCTTTCCACAGCCTCCCCTCCCCTCCACACCACCATGCTGGAGACCCCAGACCATTCCCTTTCCACAGCCTCCCCTCCCCTCCACACCACCATGCTGGAGACCCCAGACCCTTCCCTTTCCACAGCCTCCCCTCCCCACCACACCACCATGCTGGAGACCCCAGACCCTTCCCTTTCCACAGTCTTCCCTCCCCTCCACACCACCATGCTGGAGACCCCAGACCATTCCCTTTCCACAGCCTCCCCTCCCCTCCACACCACCATGCTGGAGAACCCAGACCCTTCCCTTTCCACAGCCTCCCCTCCCCTCCACACCACCATGCTGGAGACCCCAGACCCTTCCCTTTCCACAGCCTCCCCTCCCCTCCACACCTCCATGCTGGCGACCCCAGACCGTTCCCTTTCCACAGCCTCCCCTCCCCTCCACACCACCATGCTGGAGACCCCAGACCATTCCCTTTCCACAGCCTCCCCTCCCCACCACACCACCATGCTGGAAACCCCAGACCCTTCCCTTTCCACAGCCTCCACACCACCATGCTGGAGACCCCAGACCCTTCCCTTTCCACAGCCTCCCCTCCCCTCCACACCACCATGCTGGAAACCCCAGACCCTTCCCTTTCCGCAGCCTCCACACCACCATGCTGGAGACCCCAGACCCTTCCCTTTCCGCAGCCTCCACACCACCATGCTGGAGACCCCAGACCCTTCCCTTTCCACAGCCTCCCCTCCCCTCCACACCACCATGCTGGAGACGCCAGACCCTTCCCTTTCCACAGCCTCCCCTCCCCACCACACCAACATGCTGGAAACCCCAGACCCTTCCCTTTCCGCAGCCTCCCTTCCCCTCCACACCACCATGCTGGAGACCCCAGACCATTCCCTTTCCACAGCCTCCCCTCCCCTCCACACCACCATGCTGGAGACCCCAGACCCTTCCCTTTCCACAGCCCCCCCTCCCCTCCACACCACCATGCTGGAGACCCCAGACCCTTCCCTTTCCACAGCCTCCCCTCCCCTCCACACCTCCATGCTGGAGACCCCAGACCCTTCCCTTTCCGCAGCCTCCCCTCCCCTCCACACCACCATGCTGGAGACCCCAGACCTTTCCCTTTCCGCAGCCTCCCCTCCCCTCCCCTCCACACCACCATGCCGGAGACCCCAGACCTTTCCCTTTCTGCAGCCTCCACACCTCCATGCTGGAGACCCCAGACCCTTCCCTTTCTGCAGCCTCCCCTCCCCTCCACACCACCATGCTAGAGACCCCAGACCATTCCCTTTCCACAGCCTCCCCTCCCCTCCACACCACCATGCTGGAGACCCCAGACATTTCCCTTTCCGCAGCCTCCCCTCCCCTCCACACCACCATGCTGGAGACCCCAGACCTTTCCCTTTCCGCAGCCTCCCCTCCCCTCCCCTCCACACCACCATGCCGGAGACCCCAGACCTTTCCCTTTCCGCAGCCTCCACACCTCCATGCTGGAGACCCCAGACCCTTCCCTTTCTGCAGCCTCCCCTCCCCTTCACACCACCATGCTAGAGACCCCAGACCATTCCCTTTCCACAGCCTCCCCTCCCCTCCACACCACCATGCTGGAGACCCCAGACCCTTCCCTTTCCGCAGCCTCCACACCACCATGCTGGAGACCCCAGACCCTTCCCTTTCCACAACATCCCCTCCCCTCCACACCACCATGCTGGAGACCCCAGACCCTTCCCTTTCCACAGCCTCCCCTCCCCTCCACATCACCATGCTGGAGACCCCAGACCTTTCCCTTTCCGCAGCGTCCCCTCTCCTCCACACCACCATGCTGGAGACCCCAGACCTTTCCCTTTCCGCAGCCTCCCCTCCCCTCCCCTCCACACCACCATGCCGGAGACCCCAGACCTTTCCCTTTCCGCAGCCTCCACACCTCCATGCTGGAGACCACAGACCCTTCCCTTTCCGCAGCCTCCCCTCCCCTCCATACCACCATGCTAGAGACCCCAGACCATTCCCTTTCCACAGTCTCCCCTCCCCTCCACACCACCATGCTGGAGACCCCAGACCCTTCCCTTTCCGCAGCCTCCACACCACCATGCTGGAGACCCCAGACCCTTCCCTTTCCACAGCATCCCCTCCCCTCCACACCACCATGCTGGAGACCCCAGACCATTCCCTTTCCACAGCCTCCCCTCCCCTCCACACCACCATGCTGGAGACCCCAGACCCTTCCCTTTCCACAGCCTCCCCTCCCCTCCACACCACCATGCTGGAGACCCCAGACCATTCCCTTTCCACAGCCTTCCCTCCCCTCCACACCACTATGCTGGAGAACCCAGACCCTTCCCTTCCCACAGCCTCCCCTCCCCTCCACACCACCATGCTGGAGACCCCAGACCATTCCCTTTCCACAGCCTCCCGTCCCCTCCACACCACCATGCTGGAGACCCCAGACCCTTCCCTTTCCGCAGCCTCCACACCACCATGCTGGAGACCCCAGACCCTTCCCTTTCCACAGCCTTCCCTCCCCTCCACACCACCATGCTGGAAACCCCAGACCCTTCCCTTTCCACAGCCTCCCCTCTCCTCCACACCACCATGCTGGAGACCCCAGACCCTTCCCTTTCCGCAGCCTCCCCTCCCCTCCACAACACCATGCTGGAGACCCCAGACCCTTCCCTTTCCGCAGCCTCCCCTCCCTCCACACCACCATGCTGGAGACCCCAGGCCCTTCCCTTTCTGGAGCATCCCCTCCCTCCACATCACCATGCTGGAGACCCCAGACCCTTCCCTTTCCACAGCCTCCCCTCCCCACCACACCACCATGCTGGAGACCCCAGACCCTTCCCTTTCCGCTGCCTCCACACCACCATGCTGGAGACCCCAGACCCTTCCCTTTCCACAGCATCCCCTCCCCTCCACACCACCATGCTGGAGACCCCAGACCATTCCCTTTCCGCAGCCTCCCCTCCCCTCCACACCACCATGCTGGAAACCCCAGACCCTTCCCTTTCCGCAGCCTCCACACCACCATGCTGGAGACCCCAGACCCTTCTCTTTCCGCAGCCTCCACACCACCATGCTGGAGACCCCAGACCCTCCCCTTTCCGCAGCATCCCCTCCCTCCACGCCACCATGCTGGAGACCCCAGACCCTTCCCTTTCCGCAGCCTCCACACCACCATGCTGGAGACCCCAGACCCTTCCCTTTCCAGAGCCTCCACACCACCATGCTGGAGACCCCAGACCCTTCCCTTTCCACAGCCTCCCCTCCCCTCCACACCACCATGCTGGAAACCCCAGACCCTTCCCTTTCCACAGCCTCCCCTCCCCTCCACACCACCATGCTGGAGACCCCAGACCATTCCCTTTCCACAGCCTTCCCTCCCCTCCACACCACCATGCTGGAGACCCCAGACCCTTCCCTTTCCGCAGCCTCCACACCACCATGCTGGAGACCCCAGACCCTTCCCTTTCCACAGCAACCCCTCCCCTCCACACCACCATGCTGGAGACCCCAGACCCTTCCCTTTCCGCAGCCTCCACACCACCATGCTGGAGACCCCAGACCCTTCCCTTTCCACAGCATCCCCTCCCCTCCACACCACCATGCTGGAGACCCCAGACCATTCCCTTTCCGCAGCCTCCCCTCCCCTCCACACCACCATGCTGGAAACCCCAGACCCTTCCCTTTCCGCAGCCTCCACACCACCATGCTGGAGACCCCAGACCCTTCTCTTTCCGCAGCCTCCACACCACCATGCTGGAGACCCCAGACCCTCCCCTTTCCGCAGCATCCCCTCCCTCCACACCACCATGCTGGAGACCCCAGACCCTTCCCTTTCCGCAGCCTCCCCTCCCCTCCACACCACCATGCTGGAAACCCCAGACCCTTCCCTTTCCGCAGCCTCCACACCACCATGCTGGAGACCCCAGACCCTTCCCTTTCCACAGCCTCCACACCACCATGCTGGAGACCCCAGACCCTTCCCTTTCCACAGCCTCCCCTCCCCTCCACACCACCATGCTGGAGACCCCAGACCCTTTCCTTTCCACAGCCTCCCCTCCCCTCCACACCACCATGCTGGAAACCCCAGACCCTTCCCTTTCCACAGCCTCCCCTCCCCTCCACACCACCATGCTGGAGACCCCAGACCCTTCCCTTTCCGCAGCCTCCACACCACCATGCTGGAGACCCCAGACCCTTCCCTTTCCACAGCCTCCCCTCCCCTCCACACCACCATGCTGGAGACCCCAGACCATTCCCTTTCCACAGCCTCCCCTCCCCACCACACCACCATGCTGGAGACCCCAGACCATTCCCTTTCCACAGCCTTCCCTCCCCTCCACACCACCATGCTGGAGACCCCAGACCCTTCCCTTTCCGCAGCCTCCACACCACCATGCTGGAGACCCCAGACCCTTCCCTTTCCACAGCCTCCCCTCCCCTCCACACCACCATGCTGGAGACCCCAGACCCTTCCCTTTCCACAGCCTCCACACCACCATGCTGGAGACCCCAGACCCTTCCCTTTCCACAGCCTCCCCTCCCCTCCACACCACCATGCTGGAGACCCCAGACCCTTTCCTTTCCACAGCCTCCCCTCCCCTCCACACCACCATGCTGGAAACCCCAGACCCTTCCCTTTCCACAGCCTCCCCTCCCCTCCACACCACCATGCTGGAGACCCCAGACCCTTCCCTTTCCGCAGCCTCCACACCACCATGCTGGAGACCCCAGACCCTTCCCTTTCCACAGCCTCCCCTCCCCACCACACCACCATGCTGGAGACCCCAGACCATTCCCTTTCCACAGCCTCCCCTCCCCACCACACCACCATGCTGGAGACCCCAGACCATTCCCTTTCCACAGCCTTCCCTCCCCTCCACACCACCATGCTGGAGACCCCAGACCCTTCCCTTTCCGCAGCCTCCACACCACCATGCTGGAGACCCCAGACCCTTCCCTTTCCACAGCCTCCCCTCCCCTCCACACCACCATGCTGGAGACCCCAGACCCTTCCCTTTCCACAGCCTCCCCTCCCCTCCACACCACTATGCTGGAGACCCCAGACCCTTCCCTTTCCACAGCCTCCCCTCCCCTCCACACCACCATGCTGGAACCAGATGCTCAATTCTGTTTCAGCTCTAGCCGCAGGAAGGAATCAATATGCCACAGGGAGTCACTGAATTCAACACTGATTGAATCCCAGAGCAACAGAGCAAAAGGAAGAAGATATCAGCACTACACCAGCACTGTAGCACCAAGAGATCCACCTTCATGAACATATCCCTGATCAGACACATCGGTAATCAGGGAAACTTAATATCTCCAGCTCCAAGCTACACAGTGCACAGCGACAATCCACCTTCTCCTTCTCTGCTCTGCTCAGGGTGAAAGGGAACTGGTGTGTGTGTGTGTGGGGGGGGGGCGGGTTGTGTGTCTCTGTGTGTGTATGTATCTGCTTGTGTGTCTATGTATGTGTATATGTGTGTGTGTATGTGTGTCTCAGTGTGTATGTGTGTTTGTGTGCGTATGTGTATCTGTGTGTGTGTGTGTGTATGTGCATATATTTGTGAGTATATGTGTGTATCTGCATGTGTGTCTGCGTATGTGTACATACACACGCCTACAGTGTGTGTGAGTGTGTATGTGTGTGAACGTGTGTGTATGTATGTATGTGCCTGTCTATGTATGTGTGTGAACTGAGCAAACCACTGACATGTGGAAGTATTTGCTCACAGAGTGTGTGTGAAGCATCTAGTGTAGTAGTTCAGTAGTGCAGTAGTGTAGCTGTGTAGTAGTGCAGTAATGCAGTAGTGTATTACTGTAGTAGTTCAGTAGTGCAGTAGTGTAGTAGTGCAGTAGTGTAGTACTGTAGTAGTTCAGTAGTGCAGTAGTGTAGTAGTGCAGCAGTGTAGAAGTGCAGTAGTGTAGTACTGTAGTAGTTCAGTAGTGCAGAAATGTAGTAGTGTAGTAGTGCAGCAGTGCAGCAGTGTAGTTGTGTAGTAGTGCAGTAGTGTATTAGTGCAGTAGTGCAGCAATGTAGTTGTGTAGTAGTGCAATACTGCAGTAGTGTAGTAGTTCAGTAGTGCAGTAGTTTAGTTGTGTAGTAGTGCAGTAGTGTCGGAGTGCAGTAATGAAGTAGTGTAGTACTGTAGTAGTTCAGTAGTGCAGTAGTGTAGTAGTGCAGTAGTGTAGTAGTTCAGTAGTGCAGTAATGCAGTACTGCAGTAGTGTAGTAGTTCAGTAGTGCAGTAATGCAGCAGTGTAGTTGTGTAGTAGTGCAGTAGTGCAATACTGCAGTAGTGTAGTAGTTCAGTAGTGCAGTAGTTTAGTTGTGTAGTAGTGCAGTAATGCAGCAGTGTAGTAGTGCAGTAGTGTAGTACTGTAGTAGTTCAGTAGTGCAGTAGTGTAGTACTGTAGTAGTTCAGTAGTGCAGTAGTGTAGTAGTGCAGTAGTGTAGAAGTGCAGTAATGCAGTAGTGTAGTACTGTAGTAGTTCAGTAGTGCAGTAATGTAGTAGTGTAGTAGTACAGTAATGCAGCAATGCAGTAGTGCAGCAGTGTAGTAGTGCAGTAGTGTAGCAGTGCAGCAGTGTATTCGTGCAGTATTGCAGCAGTGTAGTTGTGTAGCAGTGCAGTACTGCAGTAGTGTAGTACTGTAGTAGTTCAGTAGTGTAGAAGTGCAGTAATGCAGTAGTGTGGTACTGCAGTAG